>NC_048586.1:38377729-38612729 GCF_013265735.2 Oncorhynchus mykiss | reverse complement strand
CGTTCCTGGTGCACAGTGTGGATGTCCCAGTACATGTCTAGCGATCCGCTGCGGCTAACGAAACGAAAAGTTGCTGGAATTAAAACGAACCTGAAACTCAAATGATCTGAGCTGATAAAAGACTGCTTGAGAGCTACAGTATACCCTGTGTGTCCATTTTTCAGTTGTATAACCCCCTTTCTCTTCTCTTTCCCCTCCCTCCCTCCCTCCCTCCCCTCCCTCCCTCCCCATCCATTCCCTCTCTTCTCTCTCTTCGTCCCTCCCTCCCTCCCCTCTCTCTCTCTCTCCCTCAGACAGTAACTTTGTCCTGGGTAATGCCCAGGTGCAATCCCTCTACCCTATTGTCTACTGTTCTGATGGCTTCTGTGAGCTGACCGGCTACGCCCGCGCCGAGCTGATGCAGAAGAGCTGTGCATGTCATTTCCTGTACGGGCCGGAGACCAGCGACCAGCTGACGGCGAAGATCCAGGGGGTGTTGGACGACAGGGGGGAGTTTAAGACCGAGCTGGTGTTCTACAAGAAGGGAGGTGAGAGGCTACAGAGACTGGGTGCATCCAAAACATCCTAGGTAGGGAATAGGGTGGTGCAGTCTAAGACACTGCATCTCAGTGCAAGAGGTGTCACTGCAGTACCTGGTTCGAATCCAGGCTGCAACACGTCCGGCCGTGGCTGGGAGTCCCATAGGGCGGCACACAATTGGCTCAGGTTTGGCCGGGGTAGTCCGTCATTGTAAATAAGAATTTGTTCTTAACTGACTTGCCTAGTTAAATAAAAATAGTGAAAAAGGTTGGTGAGAGTGAAGAGGTGAATGTTGTGTGTGTGTGTTGGGAACAGGGGCTAGCTACATAGCTGCTACTTGGATAAATAAGCTGTAGACAAAGACAAGCACAGCCAAATGAAGGACAGTCTCAATGAGACTTAAAAAATACAAATTTAAGGTTGTCCCTGCATATTCATTAGCATTTTTACAGGCATCTTGGGTAGGAGAAGAGAGATGTAGTAAAGTTTAGTGAGGCCTGGGGCTGAAACCATTTAGAGATCATCAAACAGAAGTGTGTGTGTGCGTGCGTGCGTGCGTCTGTCTGTCTGTCTGTCTGTCTGTCTGTCTGTCTGTCTGTCTGTCTGTGTGTGTGTGTGAGTGAGTGAGTGATTGTTTCCATGTGTGTGAGTGAATGCTTGTGACCTCACGACACAACCTGAGCTTCCAGAAGGATTTGAGGGTTATTAAGCCCTGTCCCTCATCCTCTGGTTCAGGTCTGTATTCACACAGTGTTTTAGAACACCATGTCATCCAGCTAATGTCATCCAGCTAATGTCATCCAGCCATCCACCCACCTGAGACAGAGAGCACAGCGTTCACCATAACAGCCGTGTAACAGGACACTGTCTGTATGAATATGAGGCTGTTTCATCCTGATTATATCCCTTTATGTACAACCACAACATGACCACCTGTTACATGACTTTGTCAGGGTTGTTTTTGATGCTCCAGTTGAATCACTGATAGGTGGAGTGGCCAGGATAAATAATCCTGCATGCACATTAGGGCCCTGTTTAAGAATCGAAAAGTCTGCACACGCACAAACATATATTGACATTTATAAGCGTTGGAGTAGCAGGTAGCCTAGTTGTTAGAGTGTAGGGATGGCAGGTAGCCTAGTGGTTAGAGTGTAGGGGCGGCAGGTAGCCTAGTGGTTAGAGTGTAGGGACGGCAGGTAGCCTAGTGGTTAGAGTGTAGGGGCGGCAGGTAGCCTAGTTGTTAGAGTGTAGGGGCGGCAGGTAGCCTAGTTGTTAGAGTGTAGGGGCGGCAGGTAGGCTAGTGGTTAGAGTGTAGGGGCGGCAGGTAGCCTAGTGGTTAGAGTGTAGGGACGGCAGGTAGCCTAGTTGTTAGAGTGTAGGGGCGGCAGGTAGCCTAGTTGTTAGAGTGTAGGGGCGGCAGGTAGGCTAGTGGTTAGAGTGTAGGGGCGGCAGGTAGCCTAGTGGTTAGAGTGTAGGGACGGCAGGTAGCCTAGTGGTTAGAGTGTAGGGACGGCAGGTAGCCTAGTGGTTAGAGTGTAGGGGCGGCAGGTAGCCTAGTGGTTAGAGTGTAGGGACGGCAGGTAGCCTAGTGGTTAGAGTGTAGGGACGGCAGGTAGCCTAGTGGTTAGAGTGTAGGGACGGCAGGTAGCCTAGTGGTTAGAGTGTAGGGGCGGCAGGTAGCCTAGTTGTTAGAGTGTAGGGGCGGCAGGTAGCCTAGTGGTTAGAGTGTAGGGGCGGCAGGTAGCCTAGTGGTTAGAGTGTAGGGACGGCAGGTAGCCTAGTGGTTAGAGTGTAGGGACGGCAGGTAGCCTAGTTGTTAGAGTGTAGGGGCGGCAGGTAGCCTAGTGGTTAGAGTGTAGGGGCGGCAGGTAGCCTAGTGGTTAGAGTGTAGGGACGGCAGGTAGCCTAGTGGTTAGAGTGTAGGGACGGCAGGTAGCCTAGTTGTTAGAGTGTAGGGGCAGCAGGTAGCCTAGTGGTTAGAGTGTAGGGGCGGCAGGTAGCCTAGTGGTTAGAGTGTAGGGACGGCAGGTAGCCTAGTGGTTAGAGTGTAGGGACGGCAGGTAGCCTAGTTGTTAGAGTGTAGGGACGGCAGGTAGCCTAGTGGTTAGAGTGTAGGGACGGCAGGTAGCCTAGTGGTTAGAGTGTAGGGGCGGCAGGTAGCCTAGTGGTTAGAGTGTAGGGGCGGCAGGTAGCCTAGTGGTTAGAGTGTAGGGACGGCAGGTAGCCTAGTGGTTAGAGTGTAGGGACGGCAGGTAGCCTAGTGGTTAGAGTGTAGGGACGGCAGGTAGCCTAGTTGTTAGAGTGTAGGGACGGCAGGTAGCCTAGTTGTTAGAGTGTAGGGACGGCAGGTAGCCTAGTGGTTAGAGTGTAGGGACGGCAGGTAGCCTAGTGGTTAGAGTGTAGGGACGGCAGGTAGCCTAGTGGTTAGAGTGTAGGGACGGCAGGTAGCCTAGTGGTTAGAGTGTAGGTGCGGCAGGTTGCCTAGTGGTTAGAGTGTAGGGATGGCAGGTAGCCTAGTGGTTAGAGTGTAGGGACGGCAGGTAGCCTAGTGGTTAGAGTGTAGGGACGGCAGGTAGCCTAGTGATTAGAGTGTAGAGGCGGCAGGTAGCCTAGTGGTTAGAGTGTAGGGTCTGCAGGTAGCCTAGTGGTTAGAGTGTAGGGACGGCAGGTAGCCTAGTGGTTAGAGTGTAGGGACGGCAGGTAGCCTAGTTGTTAGAGTGTAGGGACGGCAGGTAGCCTAGTGGTTAGAGTGTAGGGGCGGCAGGTTGCCTAGTGGTTAGAGTGTAGGGACGGCAGGTAGCCTAGTGGTTAGAGTGTAGGGGCGGCAGGTAGCCTAGTGGTTAGAGTGTAGGGACGGCAGGTAGCCTAGTGGTTAGAGTGTAGGGACGGCAGGTAGGCTAGTGGTTAGAGTGTAGGGACGGCAAGTAGGCTAGTGGTTAGAGTGTAGGGACGGCAGGTAGGCTAGTGGTTAGAGTGTAGGGACGGCAGGTAGCCTAGTTCTTAGAGTGTAGGGACGGCAGGTAGCCTAGTGGTTAGAGTGTAGGGACGGCAGGTAGCCTAGTGATTAGAGTGTAGAGGCGGCAGGTAGCCTAGTGGTTAGAGTGTAGGGTCGGCAGGTAGCCTAGTGGTTAGAGTGTAGGGACGGCAGGTAGCCTAGTGGTTAGAGTGTAGGGACGGCAGGTAGCCTAGTTGTTAGAGTGTAGGGGCGGCAGGTAGCCTAGTGGTTAGAGTGTAGGGGCGGCAGGTAGCCTAGTGGTTAGAGTGTAGGGACGGCAGGTAGCCTAGTGGTTAGAGTGTAGGGGCGGCAGGTAGCCTAGTGGTTAGAGTGTAGGGACGGCAGGTAGCCTAGTGGTTAGAGTGTAGGGACGGCAGGTAGGCTAGTGGTTAGAGTGTAGGGACGGCAGGTAGCCTAGTGGTTAGAGTGTAGGGACGGCAGGTAGCCTAGTTGTTAGAGTGTAGGGACGGCAGGTAGCCTAGTGGTTAGAGTGTAGGGACGGCAGGTAGCCTAGTGATTAGAGTGTAGAGGCGGCAAGTAGCCTAGTGGTTAGAGTGTAGGGACGGCAGGTAGCCTAGTGGTTAGAGTGTAGGGACGGCAGGTAGCCTAGTGGTTAGAGTGGAGGGACGGCAGGTAGCCTAGTGGTTAGAGTGTAGGGGCGGCAGGTTGCCTAGTGGTTAGAGTGTAGGGGCGGCAGGTAGCCTAGTGGTTAGAGTGTAGGGACGGCAGGTAGCCTAGTGGTTAGAGTGTAGGGACGGCAGGTAGCCTAGTGGTTAGAGTGTAGGGGCGGGAGGTTGCCTAGTGGTTAGAGTGTAGGGGCGGCAGGTAGCCTAGTGGTTAGAGTGTAGGGGCGGCAGGTAGCCTAGTGGTTAGAGTGTAGGGGCGGCAGGTAGCCTAGTGGTTAGAGTGTAGGGACGGCAGGTAGCCTAGTGGTAACCGAAAGGTTGCTAAATAAAATCCCGAGCTGACGGGGGTTTGTTCTGTTGTTCTGCCCCTGACGACGGCAGTTAACCCACTAGACTGTCATTGTAAATAAGAATTTGTTTCTAACTGACCTGCCTAGTAAAATTTTAAAAAATGCATGTTTCCCGTTATAAATCAGACTTGTTGTAAAACTGTTCACCCAAGAACAAACATTGAAACTAATTTGGAACTATTGGCATTTAGCCACGGCATGCAAAATACTAGTTGTTGTTTAATATTTAGTTTCTTCTGTAGATTGTTGGGTTTCTATGTCCTGCTTTGGTATAGGCTCTGAGATTCCAGTGCATTCGGAAGGAATTTAGGCCCCTTCTCTTTTACACGTTATTACATTACATCCTTATTCTAAAATGTCATCAATCTACACACAATACAATGACAAAGCGATGACAAAGTGAAAACAGACATTTTAGCAAATTTATAAAAAATGTACAACAGAAATACCTTATTTATGTAAGTATTCAGACCCTTTTGCTATGAGACTCTAAATTGAGCTCAGGTGCATCCTGTTTCCATTGATCATCCTTGAGATGTTTCTAGAACTTGATTGGAGTCCACCTTTGGTAAATTCAATTGATTGGATATGATTTGTAAAGGCACACACCTGTCTTATATAAGGTCCCACCGTTGACAGTGCATGTCGGAGCAAAAACCAAGCCATGAGGTCGAAGGAATTGCCCGTAGAGCTCCGAGACAGGATTGTGTCGAGGCACAGATCTGGGGAAGGGTACCAATAAATTCTGCATCATTGAAGGTCCCCAAGAACACAGCCAGGGAGGTGACCAAGAACCAAACGGTCACTATAACAGAGCTCCAAAGTTCCTCTTTAGAGATGGGAGAACCTTCCAGAAGGACAACCATCTTTGCAGCACTCCACCAATCAGGCCTTTATGGTAGAGTGGCCAGACGGAAGCCACTCCACAGTAAAAGGCAAATGACAGCCCACTTGGAGTTTTCCAAAAGGCACCTAAAGTCTCTCAGACCATGAGAAACAAGATTATCTGGTCTGATGAAATCAAGATTGAACTCTTTGGCCAAGCGTCACGTCTGGAGGAAACCTGACACCATCCCCACAGTGAAGCATGGTGGTGGTAGCATCATGCTGTGGGGATGTTTTTCAGCGGCAGGGCCTGGGAGACTAGTCAGGATCGAGGGAAAGATGAACGGAGCAAAATACAGCGAGATCCTTGATGGAAACCTGCTCCAGAGCACTCAAGACCTCTGGAGTGGGGTGAAGGTTCACCTTCCAACAGGACAACGGCCCTAAGTACTAGTGGTGTAACAGGCCGTAGTTGATCCGTGATCCGTACGGATCACCACCCACGGTTCGGCACGCCGGTGAACTGCGGATCAATTGAAAAGTTTAACCATCACAGTGTGAAATACAGTTCTACTTTTTAAAGTCATATTCCCTAAACCTCGATGCAGAGTTGCAGTGAAAGGCTGTAATCGCTGCCAAAGGTCCTTCAACAAAGTACTGAGTAAAGGGTCTGAATACTTATGTAAATGTGATATTACATGATTCATTTTTGGACTTTCACCCCTGGTCACAACAACCCATACGTTATTGTAAAGAAAGGGGGATTGTTAGGTTCTGAACAAACAGAGGAAAAACTCAAATGGATTACTAGGAAAAGCTCAAACAAAGTACATTCACCCTCTGGGTTAAACAGCTGCTAAGAGAAAGACATGTTTACACAAACGCATATATTTATCCCCTCCTACTAGGCGGAGTCAACTCCTTGCACGTCTAGACAGCCAATACATCTCTCTTGCTAGTCAGGAACTGGTTAATTGGTTCCTCTCACTGGTGTAGTAATGTCCCCGCCTCCTGCTAGAACCTTTGTGTGCGTGTAAGTATATCTGTGTAACAGGACTGTCCCTTGTCACTTCATCTGACCTGACAGCGGTCCGAATTCCTGACTCCTCCCTAATCCTCGGCTGTCCTACTTTATCAGTGACTGAGACCAGACTGTTGCCCTTTGCCTCCCTCCTTAGGAGCCATGAGATTGATCAATACCCTGATTTGACAGAATGTAAACTGTCTGCCCTCCCACTGTCAAGGTTGTGCGCTACTGGTAAGAAGTCAGGTGCAGGAGAGCAGAGTTGTGATCAGGAGCAGGAGAGCAGAGAGTTGTGATCAGGAGCAGGAGAGCAGAGAGTTGTGATGAGGAGCAGGAGAGCAGAGAGTTGTGATCAGGAGCAGGAGAGCAGAGAGTTGTGATCAGGAGCAGGAGAGCAGAGAGTTGTGATCAGGTGCAGGAGAGCAGAGAGTTGTGATCAGGAGCAGGAGAGCAGAGAGTTGTGATCAGGAGCAGGAGAGCAGAGAGTTGTGATCAGGTGCAGGAGAGCAGAGAGTTGTGATCAGGAGCAGGAGAGCAGAGAGTTGTGATCAGGTGCAGGAGAGCAGAGAGTTGTGATCAGGTGCAGGAGAGCAGAGAGTTGTGATCAGGAGCAGGAGAGCAGAGAGTTGTGAGCAGGAGAGCAGAGAGTTGTGATCAGGAGCACTTTATTTGGCAGAAGCACAAAAGACAGACGCAACTGCGTCAAAAACCCCTCCAGCCAATGGCAAAAGTGAATAAGCGCGAAAACACGGGTCAAACACACGATACCCAGGAACCAGTCTGGTGCGTAACACTAACACTAAACACGTAAAACTATTTCACACAAAGACATGGGGAGGAACAGAGTGTGATGAGGGAATGTAAACCAGGTGTGCAGGGAACAAGACAAAACAAATGGAACAATGAAAAATGGAGTGGCGATGCCTAGAAGGCCGGTGACGTCGACCGCCGAACACCGCCCGAACAAGGAGGGGAGCCGACTTCGGCGGAAGTCGTGACACCCTCTTCCTCACTCAGTAACTTTCCATACACCTAGTTATTATCTACCCTTCATTGACCCCAACATATTTAACTATTATATGTGTAAAGTAATCAATAAGTTCTAGTATAATAACATGAATAATTATATTTCAAGCTAGAATCTAACAGGATGTACCTTAATACTGTATGGATGACATCAGTTGAATAGAGACTAGCAAACTATTATCTCTTCTAGATCAATCAAGATAGAATCTGTAAAACATTTTTTTTTTTTTAGCTTATGTGTTATCATACAGCCAGCTAGGGCCAAACTCATTTCACTTTCTGAATGACCCTTTTGGAACTACGCTTTCTAAGATGAAAAAGCTTTTATTCACTAATAAAGACATCCTGGCGTGTCTCTCTCGCTCCATCAGTAATAACAATGTCTAATAGGGAAGCTGTAGGCTTTGACTCAGGGGGCAGAATGTGAAGCTAGACATGCATAACCACACAGCATTTAAATGAGTTAGCAAAATAACACACACACACACACACACCCACACACACACACACACACATGCTTGTTTTGAACTAAGACTTGGCACACCACTTGCATACACAGAGTGCCCATCCAGAGACACAAAACAAAATAAAGTGAGGTAGTGAGATGTTGTTTTCTGTGTTTTGCTGTTATTCAAACATACTGGGCTAGAGCAGGATGATGTGTGTGGTGTGTGTGTGTGCGCGCGCGCGTGTGTGTGTGTGTGTGTGTGTGCGTGTGTGTGTGTGTGTGTGTGTGTGTGTGTGTGTGTGTGTGTGTGTGTGTGTGTGTGTGTGTGTGTGTGTGTGTGTGTGTGTGTGTGTGTGTGTGTGTGTGTGTGTGTGTGTGTGACAGTGTGTACTCACATACCAGGTAGCTGATTTGGTTCCTTGGAATTTATAGGAACGTACATTTTTGGTTTCCCATTAGTTCTGGGAACAAAGCCATACGCTTCCTGACTGGTCAAACGGAACGTATTCGAAACATTCTGAGAATAGAAGTGAACATTTAGCCTATTCTGGGAACATATATTTTTAGGTTGCAGGGAAGTTCTGAGAATGTTTTGCTATGGTTCCCTGAAGGTTTTCCTGAGAGGTTTTATTAATGTTCTGAGAACGGAAATTCAAGGTTATTAATGGAAAGTAATTAAATAACGTTCTGAGAACATGTTTCAATAAAACATGTAATAACACTGCTAGCTTAGTTGAACTGTTTTGACCTTCAAGCACAGATAAAAATTGATTTGCTTAGACATTAAGCGTGCAAACATGTTTTTGTATTTATTGTGGCACAATAAACCTATGATCTTATGTTCTCTATCTATAGAATTTGTCCACTGTGCCACTAGGAGGGAGCTAACATCCTGTTTTTTTAACTGATACAAAGCTGTTCATTTTAGACTATTCAAACAGACCCCCTTTCAAAGGAAACAAGCGTTCATTAAGATCAGGTGTGGCCATTTAGTGGGCGTGGCCAACACACCTGAACACACTTAACAAGATACAGGCTAGAGAGAGTTTTCTCTGAATGTTTTCTGATGGTTTTCATGGAAAGTTTTCTGAATGTTCTCGCAAAACAATTTGAGAACAAGCCTTTAAATAGATCGATGAGGAAACCTGTAGGAAATGTTACAGTATGCTGAAGTGCTGAAATTCCCACAGAAGAATGTTGTTTCTTAACCTTCTCTGAACTAATTATGAACGTTCCCAATGTCAAACCAGTTGGAGAACGTTCCTAGAACATTAGGGATATTGAAATTAAATGTAACCACATTTGAACTTTAAAAACAATTATGTTAAAGTAATTAAATACCAATAAAAATATATATATCTTGTCAAGTTCCTTAAAAATGCTGAGAATGTTCCAAAGCCAAGCAACTATCCTGCACCGTTCCCAGGGCATTGTGGGAAGGTGGTATGCAAAATAACTTTAGGATAACCACGCTCTAAGAAACATACAGTATGGTTCTCAGAATGTGATGTTCTAGCTGGGATGTGTACATCTTTATCAGGGTCATCTCCATCTCTTTTTGTACCAATCCGCCACTACAAATATCCACCTGATTCACTGTGTTTTTCTACCAGTATGTGAGCAGTAGTCTACTTTCAGAGCCACTGTGACTCCAGTGAGTGAAATGCACCTCTATCTGCGTTCCAGGTACCCAGTTCTGGTGTCTGCTGGACATCGTGCCCATTAAGAATGAGAAGGGAGAGGTGGTGCTGTTTCTGGTGTCCCACAAGGACATCACTGACAACAAGAAGGACCGGGACCCAGAGCAAGGCCCCGAGACTGGTGAGTTACCCTGGGTTAGACCCAGACCCAGAGCAAGGCCTCGAGACTGGTGAGTTACCCTGGGTTAGACCAGGACCCAGAGCAAGGCCCAGAGACTGGTGAGTTACCCTGAGTTAGAACAGGACCCAGAGCAAAGCCTCGAGACTGTTGAGTTACCCTGGGTTAGACCAGGACCCAGAGCAAGGCCCGGAGACTGGTGAGTTACCCTGAGTTAGAATCTAACTTAACTTGGCTTAGAGTCTGATTTATCATGGGTTAACCTAATTTGAGTAGGTCTTAACTTGGGAGGGAGTAGAGAGAGACAGAGACCGTAACAGAAATAGAGAGAGAGAATGAGACAGGGAGAGAAGATAGAAAGATTTTAGTATTTTATACCGTCAAATGAGGTTTTACAGCTGTTCTCTATCATATTCATACTTCAGAGAAAGGCTACGTTGATGATTGCTAAATACTGCACAATTTAGATACTTGCCCCCCAATCCCCCCCCTTCCCCAAAATAGGTTTAAATATTGGGACTATACATTTTGCCTTCTTGTATTAAACTGATGATATAATGTTTATTTTATTCTCCTGAGCCATTTACTTTTATGTTCATATTTATTATTGTTGTTGCGTTGGATGGTGTATATCAGGTTTATTAAAAATAAAATTACCTTTATTTTAACTAGGCAAGTCAGTTAAGAAGTTAACAAGTTCTTATTTTCAATGATGCTGATTCAGTGTTGTTCCAGACACCACACAGGGTTACTACATGGTCTACTAAACAACTTACAGAGTGAAATAATGGGAGAAAGATAGAGTAGATGAATAGGGAGGGATGGAGGGAAGGAGGGAGGTGAATAGAAATGGAGGGAGGGAGGGAGGGAGGGAGGGAGGGAGGGAGGGAGGGAGGTGAATAGAAATGGAGGGAGGGAGGGAGGGAGGTATTCATGTTTTCTGTTCTGTCATTTATCACAAGGACATAATGACTGTAACCTTTAACGAGCCTCATCAGCACACAGGTGTTACACTGTTATAGATTAGGGAGGAAGGGAGGGATGGATGGAGAGAGAAAAGTGAGAGAGAGAGAGACTTTTTTGACTTTTTGTCTTTCTTTAATGATACATCCTCATTTCATTAAAACCCTTAAAACTTTCAAATTCCACCCCTCCTCCGACCAGCAACCGCAGGTCACCCAGCCTTAGTAAACTGCTGCCATCAATCGCTTCTGCAGGGTGGCCGATTGAACCGATCTAAAAAAAATCACTGGGTTCTGGAAGATAGGCTCCTCCCACACCCACAGCCCAGGCTCCACACCCCCTTCTCCTGTGGGCCTTAGAAGCTTCCAGGCCCTCAGCATTGCAGAGTAAAAATCAGAGAGACCTCTATACTCAGCCTCTCCAGCCTCATGAGGAACAGCTGCCGGTCCAACCCTAATCCACCAGCACTCCTCAGCAGCGTGCATGCTGGTTCCCTCCAGCCGACATCAGTATGGTACAGCAGTCTCTGCGTCGCCTTTAGTCGGAATGCAGCCACCCTTTTCTCCAGTCCCACCAGACCCTGTCCTCCTTCGTGGACAGACATATACAACACTATGCCACAGGGAGGATGCCACCAGGTTGTTGATTATCAGCACCCTCCTTCTATATGACAATTGGGACAGGAGCCACCTCCACTTGGCCAGTCTTGACACCTCTGTGACAGCCCCTCCCAGTTCTTCCTGACCCACCTATCCGAGCTCAGGTACACCCCCAAAATGTTAATTCCTTCACAACCCCACTGCAAACCCCCGGAAGCAGAGGGGGGGGGGGGATATCCCTCCAAAAAAGTCTCAATGGCTATTGTATAAAACTGCCCCGATAGAGGGCATCCTTGTCTAATGCCCCGCCTCATCCAGACTGGCCTACTGAGCCCCCCTCCCACCTTGACCATACATGACGCCCCAGCATACAACATCTTCACACAAGCCAAAAACCTTTCCCCAAGCCAAAACACAGACATCACATTAAACAGATACTCATGGTTCACTGGTCTGAAGAGACCAGTCCAAAGTTCACATTAGAAACTCTCGACAAGTCCAACATGTCCCTGACTAAGAACAAGTTGTACGTGATTGAGCATCCCAGTACACAATATGTCTGGTCCTTGTGCACTATAGAGTCCAGATGGGACTTCAGTCTGTTAGCGAGGACCTTGGCAAATATTGTGTAGTCTGCCCAGAGCAATGCCACTGGCCTCCAGTTCTTAAGTTCACACAAGCCCCTTTTTTGGACAGGAGAGTCAGAGCCGTCCGACGGCAGCTTGGCAACTCTCCTGCCCCAACGCACTCACGCAATACGCAAAAGAAGTCCAGTTTAATTATTCCCCAGAATTGTTTTGAAAATTCCACTGGGAGTCTATCGACCCATGGTGTATGGCCTGGGGACATTTGGGTTACGGCCTCTGCCAGTTCATGGGACAACAGGGGAATGTCCATTTCATCCCTCTGTGCCAGAGAGAGCTTAGGGTGTCCTGCAAACAAGACCTGAGCACACATAGGATCACACAGTTCTGCCCTGTACAACTCAGTAGAAAACTGTCCAGGGCTCTACATAATTCAGCTAAATTAGCCTGGAGGCCTACATTGTCTTGCCCCACCATCTCTACCTCCACTTCACTGATACTATGCTTGACTTCCCCCAATACTCTCCTAGCCTCTGAGGATGAGTGCTGTTTACTATTGACAGAAAAGCCAAATTTGGACTTTTCCCACATCCCACCACTGATTCATACAGTACTCTCTTCGCTGCCTCCACCTTTCCCCCAAAATCTAGGAACCTGATTGTATTGTATTTATCACATACATATGATTAGCAGATGTTAATGCGAGTGTAGAAAAATGCTTGTGCTTCTAGTTCCGACAGTGCAGTAATAACAAGTAATCTAACAATTCCCCAAAAACGACCTAATACACACAAATCTAAAGGGGTGAATGAGAATATGTACATATAAATATATGGATGAGCGATGGCCGAGCGACATAGGCAAAGTGCAATATATGGTATAAAATACATTATATACATGTGATATGAGTAATGTAAGATATGTAAACATTATTAAAGTGTAATTATTTAGAGTGCATTGTATAAAGTGACTAGTGATCCATTTATTAAAGTGGACACTGATTGGGTCTCAATGTAGGCAGCAGCCTCTCTGAGTTAGTGATTGCTGTTTAGTAGTCTGATGGCCTTGAGAAAGAAGCTGTTTTTCAGTCTCTCGGTCCCAGCTTTGATGCACCTGTACTGACCTCGCCTTCTGGATAATAGTGGGGAGGACAGGCAGTGGTTAATTCTAAAATATAATGGCATATTGTTGAAGACTGGTCCACTATCCACAAATGAACAGGATTCGTGTTTTGTATGGCAACAAAATTCAACGGTAATACCACCTTCTCTAAACGTGATTCAGCACTGGCGACCATATTGGATTTAGAACAAAAAAAATTGGGGCACCATTTCTAATATCAATGAATGCATCACAAAGAGCTATGGCTGTGTCTCTCTGGACCTCTCTTTCCTCTCTCTCACACCTCTCTCTCTCTTTTTCTCTCTCTCTCTCTCTCTGGACCTCTCTTTCCTCTCGCTCACCTCTCTCTCTCTCTTTTTCTCTCTCTCTCTCTCTGGACCTCTCTTTCCTCTCTCTCACCTCTCTCGCTCTCTTTTTCTCTCTCTCTCTCTCTCTGGACCTCTCTTTCCTCTCGCTCACCTCTCTCTCTCTCTTTTTCTCTCTCTCTCTCTCTGGACCTCTCTTTCCTCTCGCTCACCTCTCTCTCTCTCTTTTTCTCTCTCTGGACCTCTCTTTCCTCTCGCTCACCTCTCTCTCTCTCTTTTTCTCTCTCTCTCTCTCTGGACCTCTCTTTCCTCTCTCTCACACCCCTCTCTCTCTCTCTCTCTCTCTCTCTCTCTCTCTCTCTCTCTCTCTACATATTGCCAAGACGTCCTTTGGAAATGAATGATTCATTAAAAATATGAACATATTAAGAAAATAAGTAAATAACAAGAAGTAATTTTCTCTTTCTCTCCCTCTATTCACCATCCCTCTCTCTCTGTCCCGTGGTTTACTGATGAGTCATTCAGTAACTTCCTGTTAGACTCACCTCTGGCCACAAACTCTTATTAACAATGGTGCCAAGATGCACCTGGCTCAAGGGAGGGAGGGGGGAAAGGGAGGGAAGGAGGGGGAGAGAGGCAGGAAGAGAGGAAGGGTTTCTTTTCCTAGGTATGGATTTCAGTAACATGAATGTGTCTTTGTCTGGTCAGGGCCATTTGACATGCATCCAATTAAAAGCGTTGAATTAATTGAATTTGTTTTGAGTTACTGTATAAGGGTGGATACCTTTGAGCAAAACATATGGAGTTATGGACAGAGGGAAAATGAGTAGCAGAATCGGTTAAATCCTTTCAATTTGAATAATTTGAAATATATCTAATTGGTTGAGATGGAAGATAAATGATACACTGCTGAATCATGCCTTCCATTTTCTTTTTCCACACCCTAAGAACTGACATTGCCCCTAACCATTGATATGCATGATCAGACATTCCTCCATCTTCTAATGGCTATGAGGTTAGGATGGGGCATAAGGCAATCTGAACCTAGATTTGTAGTTAATGAACCCTTCACCCCCACAAGGATCACAATGGAAATAGGTCTGATGACTTTGTTGTGATTTTAAATCCTTTTAAATAATTGTTTATGTGTGCGTTGTTGTACTCACATGGCTGAGGCAACTCTATATGGATTGTCCATTTCTCAAAGAAAATCAAGTCAATTAAAATGTATCAATGAATTAGTTAATTCCTCAACCTTCTCTGTGTTCCCAGATGAGGAGACGGGTCTGGAGATGCACAAGGTCACCCGTCCCCCAGGCTTCAACACCAACCGCAGACGCAGCCGGGCGGTGCTCTACCACCTGTCTGGACACCTGCAGAAACAGGACAAGAGCAAGATCAAACTCAACAACGCAAGTCGCCCTATTACACACAGACACATGAACACACACAACACACACACCTTGCCGTGACAGCTTAGTGTCCAACCACATCTCAAGGATCGCTACAAGGACACACACAACACACACACACCTTGCCTTGACAGCTTAGTGTCCAACCACATCTCAAGGATCGCTACAAGGACACACACAACACACACACCTTGCCTTGACAGCTTAGTGTCCAACAACATCTCAAGGATCGCTACAAGGACACACACAACACACACACCTTGCCTTGACAGCTTAGTGTCCAAGCACATCTCAAGGATCGCTACAAGGACACACACAACACACACACCTTGCCTTGACAGCTTAGTGTCCAAGCACATCTCAAGGATCGCTACAAGGACACACACAACACACACACCTTGCCTTGACAGCTTAGTGTCCAAGCACATCTCAAGGATCGCTACAAGGACATTGAGTACGTTTGCTTTGAGGAACTCAATCTACAAAATCCAGTCCCTCCTGTCCCAGCCATGTGTATCTATAGAAATGGGTTTGGGCCAGTAATGGAGGACAGAGAGAGGTGACTTCACACCAGATGTGATGAAGGTTGTTGGATCCGACTGAGCAGGTTCTCCTTGACTTTAGTGAAAAAAGCCTTGTGTTTGTTATTCCGTTCATGTAGACATTTAATTGAATTTAATTGAATGTAAACCTTTATTTAACTAGGCAAGTCAGTTAAGAACAAATTCTTAATTACTATGACAGCCTACCAAAAGGCAAAAGGCCTCCTGTGGGGACGGGGACTGGGATTAAAAATACAAATAAATGTAATATAAATATAGGACAAAACACACATCACAACAAGAGAGACAACACAACACTACATAAAGAAAGACAACACAACACTACATAAAGAGAGACCTAAGACAACAACACAACACTACATAAAGAGAGACAACACAACACTACATAAAGAGAGACATAAGACAACACTACATAAAGAGAGACAACACAACACTACATAAAGAGAGACAACACAACACTACATAAAGAGAGACCTAAGACAACACTACATAAAGAGAGACAACCCAACACTACATAAAGAGAGACAACACAACACTACATAAAGAGAGACAACACAACACTACATAAAGAGAGACAACACAACACTACATAAAGAGAGACCTAAGACAACACAACACTACATAAAGAGAGACATAAGACAACACTACATAAAGAGAGACAACACAACACTACATAAAGAGAGACCTAAGACAACACAACACTACATAAAGAGAGACATAAGACAACACTACATAAAGAGAGACAACACAACACTACATAAAAAGAGACCTAAGACAACACAACACTACATAAAGAGAGACATAAGACAACACTACATAAAGAGAGACAACCCAACACTACATAAAGAGAGACAACACAACACTACATAAAGAGAGACAACACAACACTACATAAAGAGAGACCTAAGACAACAACACAACACTACATAAAGAGAGACAACACAACACTACATAAAGAGAGACAACCCAACACTACATAAAGAGAGACAACACAACACTACATAAAGAGAGACAACACAACACTACATAAAGAGAGACAACCCAACACTACATAAAGAGAGACAACACAACACTACATAAAGAGAGACCTAAGACAACAACACAACACTACATAAAGAGAGACAACACAACACTACATAAAGAGAGACATAAGACAACACTACATAAAGAGAGACAACACAACACTACATAAAGAGAGACCTAAGACAACAACACAACACTACATAAAGAGAGACAACACAACACTACATAAAGAGAGACAACACAACACTACATAAAGAGAGACAACACAACACTACATAAAGAGAGACAACCCAACACTACATAAAGAGAGACAACACAACACTACATAAAGAGAGACAACACAACACTACATAAAGAGAGACAACACAACACTACATAAAGAGAGACAACCCAACACTACATAAAGAGAGACCTGAGACAACACAACACTACATAAAGAGAGACATAAGACAACACTACATAAAGAGAGACAACACAACACTACATAAAGAGAGACAACCCAACACTACATAAAGAGAGACAACCCAACACTACATAAAGAGAGACAACACAACACTACATAAAGAGAGACAACACAACACTACATAAAGAGAGACAACACAACACTACATAAAGAGAGACAACACAACACTACATAAAGAGAGACACCACAACACTACATAAAGAGAGACAACACAACACTACATAAAGAGAGACCTAAGACAACACTACATAAAGAGAGACAACACAACACTACATAAAGAGAGACAACCCAACACTACATAAAGAGAGACCTAAGACAACACTACATAAAGAGAGACCTAAGACAACACTACATAAAGAGAGACAACACAACACTACATAAAGAGAGACCTAAGACAACACTACATAAAGAGAGACCTAAGACAACACTACATAAAGAGAGACAACACAACACTACATAAAGAGAGACAACCCAACACTACATAAAGAGAGACAACACAACACTACATAAAGAGAGACCTAAGACAACAACACAACACTACATAAAGAGAGACAACACAACACTACATAAAGAGAGACATAAGACAACACTACATAAAGAGAGACCTAAGACAACAACATAGCAAGGAAGCAACACATGACAACACAGCATGGTAGCAACACAACATAACAACAACATGGCAGCAGCACAACATGAGAACAACATGGTAGCAACACAACATGGTAGCAACACAACATAAAAACAACATGGCAGCAGCACAACATGAGAACAACATGGTAGCAACACAACATGGTAGCAACACAACATGACAACAACATGGCAGCAGCACAACATGACAACAACATGGTAGCAACACAACATGGTAGCAGCACTAAACATGGTACAAACATGATTGGGCACAGTCAACAGCACAAAGGACAAGAAGGTAGAGACAACAATACATCAGGCAAAGTAGCCACAACTGTCAGTAAGAGTGTCCATGATTGAGTCTTTGAATGAAGAGATTGAGATAAAACTGAGTGTTTGTTGCAGCTCGTTCCAGTCGCTAGTTGCAGCGAACTAAAAAGACGAGCGACCCAGGGATGTGTGTGCTTTAGGGACCTTTAACAGAATGTGACTGGCAGAACAGTTTTTCCTGTTCAGGTCAGGAAAACCCCCAGACACAAAGTATGTTGAATTTTACATGTTGCTATTATCCTAAATCCTGTTGTTGATCTATCTCTCTCTTTCCTCACCCCTCCTAGAACATGTTGTTGACATGTCTCTCTCTCCTCACCCCTCCAGAACATGTTTGGGGACAATCCGCCCATCCCAGAGTACAAGGTGGCAGCCATTCAGAAATCCCGATTCATCTTGCTCCACTACGGGACCTTCAAGGCTGGCTGGGATTGGCTAATCCTGTTGGCTACCTTCTATGTCGCAGTCACAGTGCCCTATAATGTGTGTTTCACTGTGGTGGGGGGACGGGACGAAGGAAGCTCCGCCCCCCGCAGCCCCCCCAGTGTGAGTGACATCCTGGTGGAGATCCTGTTTATGCTGGGTAAGGAGAAGAGGGCTAACATTATTCTAATGTTATTCTAACATTATTCTGATATTTTTCTAATATTAACGTTCTTCTAGCATTGCTTCCACATTGTCTAACGTTATCTATTGCATCTTTTAGTATAACATTATTCCAACACTTTTCTAACATGATGAAACATGACTGCATGTCCCTATTTAAAGACTTTACCCCCATACGTACACATCTCTATGATTGACATCCTCTGTCAACGGATTGGCATAGTACATATGGCTAGAGAACGTCCTCCTTCTACACAACACTAATTACATTTTCTCCAGGTACTTAGTATGTTCATTGTGGGAGAATACATGCAGTCATCTAATTAAATGAATAGTTAATTGTAATGAACACTTATTTGTTCATCATTGTATTACTGGCCCCTGATGGAAACTCTGCCCACCGTTTTTCTCTCTCTCTCTCTCTCTCTCACTCACTCACTCACTCACTCACTCACTCACTCACTCACTCACTCACTCACTCACTCACTCACTCACTCACTCACTCACTCTCTGTCTTTGTCTGTCTAAAGGCAGACAGATGGACATCATAAACGTGAAGTAACTGCAGTGTTAATGATGCACAACACTACACAACACTAATTACATTTTCTCCAGGTACTTAGTATGTTCATTGTGGGAGAATACATACACTCATCTAATTAAATGAATAGTTAATTGTAATGAACACTTATTTGTTCATCATTGTATTACTGGCCCCTGATGGAAACTCTGCCCACCGTTTCTCTCTCTCTCTCTCTCTCTCTCTCTCTCTCTCTCTCTCTCTCTCTCTCTCTCTCTCTCTCTCTCTCTCTCACTCACTCACTCACTCACTCACTCACTCACTCACTCACTCACTCACTCACTCACTCACTCACTCACTCACTCACTCACTCACTCTCTGTCTTTGTCTGTCTAAAGGCAGACAGATGGACATCATAAACGTGAAGTAACTGCAGTGTTAATGATGCGTCTCTAGTCAATGATGTGACCGGTGGTCATATTGTCAATGCTTTTTAAAACAAATAATAGCCTCTATCCATGTACAGCAGTGCACTTATATATCAACAATGCTACTCGTAATGAGATAGGAATGTACATTAATATATCCTATCTGTCATTCTACAGACATCGCGTTGAACTTCCGGACGACCTTTGTGAGCACATCGGGCCAGGTGGTGTACGACGCTCGTTCCATCTGTGTGCACTACGTCACCACCTGGCTGTTTGTTGACCTCATCGCTGCATTGCCCTTTGACCTGCTCTATGCGTTTAACGTCAGTGTGGTGAGTGTCTCTGGGGTTGGTGTAGTGATGTCTCTGGGTCTGTGTCTCTGGGGTTTCTCTGGGGTTGGTGTAGTTGTGTCTCTGGGGTTGGTGTAGTGGTGTCTCTGGGGTTGGTGTAGTGGTGTCTCTGGGGTTGGTGTAGTGGTGTCTCTGGGGTTGGTGTAGTGGTGTCTCTGGGGTTGGTGTAGTGGTGTCTCTGGGGTTGGTGTAGTGGTGTCTCTGGGGTTGGTGTAGTGGTGTAAAGATGAACAGTGTCTCTGGGGTTGGTGTAGTGGTGTCTCTGGGGTTGGTGTAGTGGTGTGAGGGATGGATTGTTAAGGAAACGGACACCATATTAGCTTTGGAACTGTCCCTACTAAGATCAATCCAGATATGTTACACAATGCATTATGGGTAGTGTAGTACATCACGCTACAAAGGATCTCTGAAATGTAGGACTGATACCTAAAATGTCAGGATTCATCAAACACTGCGACGGAGCTCATAATTGATGTCTGTGTGTGTGTTTCTGTAGTACTTTGGGGTCCATCTGCTGAAGACAGTACGGTTGCTGCGCCTGCTGAGGCTGCTCCAGAAGCTGGAGCGTTACTCCCAGTACAGTGCTGTGGTCCTCACCCTGCTCATGTCCATGTTCGCCCTGCTGGCCCACTGGATGGCCTGCGTCTGGTACTTCATCGGACGCAGAGAGATCGAAAACAGCCCCAACTCCTGGGACATCGGTCAGTGCACCGGCATGTCTGCATGTCACATTGAGATTGTCATCTGTTTTTCAAGGGAGCCAAGAAGCAGCTGCACAAGCATTCAGTCGTTGTGTATGTTATTCTCATGGATGCTTGTGACGCTGTTGCTAGGCTAGGATTGGTCTTGCAAATCAGATTATGTGACATGTTAAATAAAATATGAATGAAAAAAACATCTGGGTTCTACTAGACATTTTGTTCAATGACTGTAATCATGATGCAACTGCATTCAAGTCAGGACTTCTAATAAGCGTCTGGCTGTTGCAAAATGATGTACCAAATAATTTTAGCCTGAGATTTGATCAGTAAACAGCAGCCATACTTTTCCCCTCACTGAGTCCTGGTACTTCCCCCTCACTGAGCCCTGGTACTTTTCCCCTCACTGAGCCCTGGTACTTTACCCCTCACTGAGCCCTGGTACTTTTCCCCTCACTGAGCCCTGGTACTTTACCCCTCACTGAGCCCTGGTACTTCCCCCTCACTGAGCCCTGGTACTTTTCCCCTCACTGAGCCCTGGTACTTTACCCCTCACTGAGCCCTGGTACTTCCCCCTCACTGAGCCCTGGTACTTTACCCCTCACTGAGCCCTGGTACTTTCCCCTCACTGAGCCCTGGTACTTTCCCCTCACTGAGCCCTGGTAATTTACCCCTCAGTGAGCCCTGGTAATTTACCCCTCACTGAGCCCTGGTACTTTACCCCTCACTGAGCCCTGGTACTTTACCCCTCACTGAGCCCTGGTATTTTACCCTCACTGAGCCCTGGTACTTTACCCCTCACTGAGCCCTGGTACTTTACCCTCACTGAGCCCTGGTACTTTACCCCTCACTGAGCCCTGGTACTTTACCCCTCACTGAGCCCTGGTACTTTACCCTCACTGAGCCCTGGTACTTTACCCTCACTGAGCCCTGGTACTTTACCCCTCACTGAGCCCTGGTACTTCCCCCTCACTGAGCCCTGGTACTTTACCCTCACTGAGCCCTGGTACTTCCCCCTCACTGAGCCCTGGTACTTCCCCCTCACTGAGCCCTGGTACTTTACCCCTCACTGAGCCCTGGTACTTTACCCCTCACTGAGCCCTGGTACTTCCCCCTCACTGAGCCCTGGTACTTCCCCCTCACTGAGCCCTGGTACTTCCCCCTCACTGAGCCCTGGTACTTTACCCCTCACCATTTGGTTGAAACCCTCCACCAGACTCCGGGTCTATTAAACTAAACCTCTCCCAGGTTAGGGCAGGGGGAAAAGAGGGCAGAGAGGAAATGAGAGAGGCGGAAAGAGAGAGGGTGGGGAGGAAGGGGAGAGCGAGAGAGGAAATGAGAGAGGTGGAGAGAGAGACAGAGAGAGAGACAGACAGATGGAAAGAGAGAAGGAGGGGGGAGATCGAGAGACAGAGAGAGAGAGAGGGAGGGGGCAGACAGAGAGACAGAGAGAGACAGAGAGAGAGAGGGAGGGGGCATAGAGAGAGACAGAGAGAGACAGACAGAGAGAGAGAGACTGAGCCCTGGTAACCATTTGTACATCGTTACAACACTGTATATATACAGTGCCTTGCGAAAGTATTCGGCCCCCTTGAACTTTGCGACCTTTTGCCACATTTCAGGCTTCAAACATAAAGATATAAAACTGTATTTTTTTGTGAAGAATCAACAAGTGGGACACAATCATGAAGTGGAACGACATTTATTGGATATTTCAAACTTTTTTAACAAATCAAAAACTGAAAAATTGGGCGTGCAAAATTATTCAGCCCCCTTAAGTTAATACTTTGTAGCGCCACCTTTTGCTGCGATTACAGCTGTAAGTCGCTTGGGGTATGTCTCTATCAGTTTTGCACATCGAGAGACTGAAATGTTTTCCCATTCCTCCTTGCAAAACAGCTCGAGCTCAGTGAGGTTGGATGGAGAGCATTTGTGAACAGCAGTTTTCAGTTCTTTCCACAGATTCTCGATTGGATTCAGGTCTGGACTTTGACTTGGCGATTCTAACACCTGGATATGTTTATTTTTGAACCATTCCATTGTAGATTTTGCTTTATGTTTTGGATCATTGTCTTGTTGGAAGACAAATCTCCGTCCCAGTCTCAGGTCTTTTGCAGACTCCATCAGGTTTTCTTCCAGAATGGTCCTGTATTTGGCTCCATCCATCTTCCCATCAATTTTAACCATCTTCCCTGTCCCTGCTGAAGAAAAGCAGGCCCAAACCATGATGCTGCCACCACCATGTTTGACAGTGGGGATGGTGTGTTCAGCTGTGTTGCTTTTACGCCAAACATAACGTTTTGCATTGTTGCCAAAAAGTTCAATTTTGGTTTCATCTGACCAGAGCACCTTCTTCCACATGTTTGGTGTGTCTCCCAGGTGGCTTGTGGCAAACTTTAAACGACACTTTTTATGGATATCTTTAAGAAATGGCTTTCTTCTTGCCACTCTTCCATAAAGGCCAGATTTGTGCAATATACAACTGATTGTTGTCCTATGGACAGAGTCTCCCACCTCAGCTGTAGATCTCTGCAGTTCATCCAGAGTGATCATGGGCCTCTTGGCTGCATCTCTGATCAGTCTTCTCCTTGTATGAGCTGAAAGTTTAGAGGGACGGCCAGGTCTTGGTAGATTTGCAGTGGTCTGATACTCCTTCCATTTCAATATTATCGCTTGCACAGTGCTCCTTGGGATGTTTAAAGCTTGGGAAATCTTTTTGTATCCAAATCCGGCTTTAAACTTCTTCACAACAGTATCTCGGACCTGCCTGGTGTGTTCCTTGTTCTTCATGATGCTCTCTGCGCTTTTAACGGACCTCTGAGACTATCACAGTGCAGGTGCATTAATAGGGAGACTTGATTACACACAGGTGGATTGTATTTATCATCATTAGTCATTTAGGTCAACATTGGATCATTCAGAGATCCTCACTGAACTTCTGGAGAGAGTTTGCTGCACTGAAAGTAAAGGGGCTGAATAATTTTGCACGCCCAATTTTTCAGTTTTTGATTTGTTAAAAAAGTTTGAAATATCCAATAAATGTCGTTCCACTTCATGATTGTGTCCCACTTGTTGTTGATTCTTCACAAAAAAATACAGTTTTATATCTTTATGTTTGAAGCCTGAAATGTGGCAAAAGGTCGCAAAGTTCAAGGGGGCCGAATACTTTCGCAAGGCACTGTACATAGACATTTGTAATGTCTTTATTATTTTGGAACTTCTGTGAGTGTAATGTTTACTGTTCATTTGTATTGTTTATCTCACTATTGTATATTATCTACTTCACTTGCTTTGGCAATGTTAACACATGTTTCCCATGCTAATAAAGCCCCTTGAATTGAATTGAATTGATTTGAGAGACATTGAGTGACAGAGACATAGAGATAGAGAGGTCATGGTTAGATGAGCTCCTGCATTTTTCAGCATGTTCTAAAAAAAAATAGAGATTTGGAGTTGGATGAACTTGGATTTTTTTGTCAGGAGCACATACAGGATGCTACCCTCTACAACATAACCTTCACTCCAACTCAAAACCTACAACCTGATTTTGGACGGAATTACGGAATCACCTGGAAGGCTTATAACTACCAAAGATTATTATTCCAACGCTATACAGCAGAAACCTGAAAACACCATCCAACCTGGAACTGAGTGAGTAATGTTTAGTCTGAAGCTATATTTGATTTCTAAAAGCCAAGAATAAAAGTACATTACATTACTTTATAAGGACTGAATGCTAAATTAAGGCTGCTCAACTTGATACAGCTTGATACAAGTGAGAGGTGGCAAAGCCCTTTAGCCCAACAATGGCAGGTGAATCTACTCCAACCAAATGGAGAGGCCTTAGAAGCTGCCTCCTGCTGTTCAGAGGTAATTAAAATACAGTACCCTGTGTATGTAAAGAATGATAAGATAATATCACAAAATGAAGCTCCTTATGGAAAATCAAGAGACACTTTTTGCTGACTATTATAAAATGGGAACATCAGCAACCTGGCCAACCCCGCAGAGAAGCCAGCAGAACAGCCCACCTCAGCTCCAGACAAATGTCTCGACACCACAGCAGAACAGACAAATGAAGAACCCCAAGCCCAGGGGTTCTCACCCCCTCTGGGCCACCCTGATAGCCCTCCTGACAACCCCCCCCACACCCACTGAGGACAAACACAAGACACAGATTGTTCTCCTCATGGACTCAAATGGGAAATATATAGAATATTATTTTTTTCCCAAACGCATTGTGTCTAAACTCTGGTGTCCAAACACCCAGCGCGCCCAAGACCTCTGTCTGAGGAACAACTAGGTTCACCCAGCCACATAATAATACATACAGGCACACATGACCTGAGAGCACAGCAGGAAAGGGTGGCCACAGCACCGAAGGGAGGGATTGAAAAGGCTTCTTCTACTTTCCCCAACGCACAAGTGGTTACATTCACCCTGCTACCACGAAAAGACTTCCACCCTGCTACCACAAAAAGACTTTCACCCTGCTACCACGAAAAGACTTCCACCCTGCTACCACGAAAATACTTCCACCCTGCTACCATACAGCAGGTAAACACAAGTATTTCCTGTGACTGTGCCTCAAAACCAAGTGCTTTCCTGGCCCACCACTCCACCCTGGACTAGAACAGCCTCTATGACCAGGTCCACCTCTATAAGGCAGCAGTGTCCACCACTCCACCATGGACTAGAACAGCCTCTATGACCAGGTCCACCTATACAAGGCAGCAGTGCCCACCACTCCACCCTGGACTAGAACAGCCTCTATGACCAGGTGCACCTATACAAGGCAGCAGTGCCCACCACTCCACCCTGGACTAGAACAGCCTCTATGACCAGGTGCACCTCTACAAGGCAGCAGTGCACACCACTCCACCCTGGACTAGAACAACCTCTATGACCAGGTGCACCTATACAAGGCAGCAGTGCACACCACTCCACCCTGGACTAGAACAACCTCTATGACCAGGTGCACCTCTACGAGGCAGCAGTGCCCACCACTCCACCCTGGACTAGAACAGCCTCTATGACCAGGTGCACCTATACAAGGCAGCAGTGCCCACCACTCCACCCTGGACTAGAACAGCCTCTATGACCAGGTGCACCTCTACAAGGCAGCAGTGCACACCACTCCACCCTGGACTAGAACAGCCTCTATGACCAGGTGCACCTCTACAAGGCAGCAAGGCATACCTTCGCCCGGACTCTAAAGGACATCGCTCTGAAACGCAGCCCCAACACTTCAGATCAATTGACCTATGCCCCTCTTGCCCACCCCATGCACCCCACCCCCGCAAAGAGGCCCTCAACAAGGAAGTCACACATACGCCCAGGCCGTGAGCGGGCAAACAGGCCCAACCCCCACTCTTACACTAGCCCAAGCCAATGGCATGTACCAGATGTTCAGCAGGCTCTGCTCACACTTACTGGTCTGAGGCCAAACCACACGACCAAAATCATTGGACACTTTATGGAACACAATGCCTCCACTATCTAATCCTGGTTATATCCAAGGTCATCTGCCTTTGTCCTAACGAGCAGGAACCTGGACTTCACCAAAGAAATCGGAAATACAGACATTGTCATCCTACAAGAAACCTGGTATAGAGGAGATGGGCCCACTGGTTGCCCTCTAGGTGACAGAGAGCTGGTAGTCCCATCCACCAAACTACCAGGTGTGAAACAGGGAAGGGACTCAGCGGGTATGCTAATTTGGTATAGAGCAGACCTAACTCACTCCATTAAATTAATCAAAACAATGATCTTAACAGAGCAAAATGTCCTCTTGTGTGCTACCTACTGTATATCCCCCCACTAGAATCCCCAAACTTTAATGTAGACAGCTTCTCCAGCCTGGAGGGGGAAATCAATCATTTCCAGGCCCAGGGACATGTACTAGTCTGTTGCGACCTAAATGCCACAACCGGACAAGAACCTGACACCCTCAGCACACAGGGGGACAAACACCTGCCTGCAGGTGACAGCATTCCCTCCCACATATGCCCCGCTAGACACAACTATGACAACATAACCAACAAAAACAGGTCACAATCCTGCAGCTCTGTCGGATATGTACAGTGTATGTACATGGTCAATGGTAGGCTTCGAGGGGACTCCTATGGTGGGTACACTACTGCTCATCTCTTGGCAGTAGTACTGTAGACTACTTTATCACAGACCTCAACCCAGAGTCTCTCAGAGTGTTCACAGTCAACCCACTGACACCCCTATCAGACCACAGCAAAATCACAGTCTACTTGAACAGAGCAATAGTCAATCATGAGGCATCAAAGCCAAAGGAACTGAGTAACATTTAGAAATTCTATAGATGGAAGGAATGTAGTTTGGAAACCTACCAAAAAACAATTAGGCAACAACAAATTCAATCCCTTTTAGACAACTTCCTGGACAAAACATTCCACTGTAATAGTGAAGGTGTAAACTTGTCAGTAGAAAATCTTAACAGTATATTTAACCTCTCAGCTTCCCTATCAAATCCAAAATTCTCAAATAGAAAACCGAAGAAAATGAACAACAATGACAAATGGTTTGATGAAGAATGCAAAAATCTAAGAAAGAAATTGAGAAACCTGTCCAACCGAAAGCATTGACACCCGGAAAACCTGATTCTACGCCTACACTAAGGTGAATCACTAAAACAATACAGAAATACACTACGGAAAAAGAAGAAACAGCATGTCAGAAATCAGCTCAATGTAATTGAAGAATCCATAGACTCTAACCACTTCTGGGAAAATTGGAAAACACTAAACAAACAACAACACAAAGAATTATCTATCCAATATGGAGATGTCTGGGTAAACCACTTCTCCAATCTTTTTGGCTCTATAACAAAGAATCCACAAAGTGAAGACAAAAATTTGACCCCAATGACTACGTCATATGCGTCAACAGCAACCTTGGGAAAATCCTCTGCATTATCATTAACAGCAGACTCGTACATTTCCTCAGTGCCACAGGTAACTTCCACAAAACTGTGAACAATCTCAGAGACAAGGCAAGAAGGGCATTCTATGCCATCAAAAGGAACAAAATTCAACATACCAATTAGGATCTGGCTAAAAATACTTGAATCAGTTATAGAACCCATTGCCCTTTATGGTTGTGAGGTCTGGGATCCGCTCACCAACCAAGACTTCAATATTGAATTTTTTGTTGTTGTTTTATTTCACCTTCATTTAACCAGGTAGGCCAGTTGAGAAAAGTTCTCATTTACAACTGCAACCTGGCCAAGATAAAGCAAAGCTGTGTAACAAAAACAACAACACAAGAGTTACACATGGGTTAAACAGACCTACAGTCAATAACACAATAGAAAAATCTATATACAGTGTATGCAAATGTAGTAAGATTAGGGAGGTAAGGCAATAAATAGGCCATAGTGGCAAAATAATTACAATTTATTATTGACACTGGAGTAGAAATACTGGGGTGCAAAAGTCAAATAAGAATTTGGGGATGAGGTAGTTGGATGGGCTATTTACAGATGGGCTGTGTACAGGTGCAGTGTCCCACAACATGGGACAAACACCAAATTGAGACTCTGCATGTAGTGCTCTGCAAAAAATCCTCTGTGTACAACGTAGAACACCATATAAGGCATGCAGAGCAGAATTAGGCTGATACCCGCTAATTATGAAAATCCAGAAAAGAGCCGGTAAATTCTATAACCACCTAAAAGGAAGCGATTCCCAAACCTTCCATAACAAAGCCATCACCTACAGAGGTGAACCTGGAGAAGAGTCCCCTAAGCAAGCTGGTCTGTGGGCTCTGTTCACTAACACACCCCACAGAGCCCCAGAACAGCAACACAATTAGACCCAACCAAATCATGAGAAAGCAAAAATATTATTTCCTGTCACATTGGAAAGGATTAACAAAAAAACAGAGCAAACTAGAATGCTATTTGGCCCTAAACAGAGAGTACACAGTGGCAGAATACCTGTCCACTGTGACTGACCCAAACTTAAGGAAAGCTTTGACTATGTACAGACTCAGTGAGCATAGCCTTGCTATTGAGAAAGGCAGACGTGGCTCTCAAGAGAAGACAGGCTATGTGCACACTGCCCAGAAAATTAGGTGGAAACTGAGCTGCACTTCCTAACCTCCTGCCAAATGTATGACCATATTAGAGACACATATTTCCCTCAGATTATACAGATCCACAAACAGTTGGAAAACAAACCCAATTTTGATAAATTCCCATATCTATTGGGTGAAATATCACAGTGTGCCATCACAGCAGCAAGATGTGTGACCTGTTGCCACAAGAAAAGGTCAACCAGTGAAGAACACACACCATTGTAAATACAACCCATATTTATGCTTATTTATTTTTCCTTTTGTACTTTCATTATTTGTACATCGTTTCAACACTGTATATAGACATAACATGACATTTGTAATGTCTTGATTCTTTTGGAGTGTAATGTTTACTGTTCATTGTTATTGTTTATTTCACTTGTGTATATTTTCTACTTCACTTGCTTTGGCAATGTTAACATATGTTTCCCATGCCAATAAAGCCCCTTGAATTGAATTGAATTGACAGACAGACAGACAGACAGACAGACAGAGCGAGAGAGAGAAAGAGAGAGACAGAGAGAGAGAGAAGGGGGGGGGCAGATGGAAAAAGTCAGGTGAGCGATGTGATTAGTTGTGTGTGTTATGCCCAGTGTTTCATATCTCAGACTGAGCTCTGCTAGACAAATGAGAGAACGTGCCTGAAAGAGGCTTTAGTTCTGTCACATTACTGCTGCTTTCCAGCCTGAACACCCACACAAATAATCTGACAGAGAACAGACACACTCATTTAAATATTCACACACCAACCTTTCACACAAGCACCCTGTCTCAGTCACATTTTGATTAAAATACTGCCTAGAAAAACATGTATAACCACACGTACACACAGACACACACACACGTCGGGCTCTGAACAGCGTGGCACTTCATGTCAGTTACCACGTTGTGTGTGTGTCATATTGAACTGAACCAAGCAGAGCCCCGGCTCTATAGTCACAGCTGATCACCTGAGACAGTAACTACCTGAACAATACAGCTCAGTGGTCAGTCACTTTGTGGAGCTGCCACTGGAATGAAGAGGACAAGAGACCGTTAGAGTCTGTCCAGTCTGACCCACAGTCTTACATGGCTCAGGGGTCAATATTTATGGGAGTACCTACCTAGATTCAGTTTTGTATTTGGTCCCCCATAAGATGAACAGGGACACTTATCCCCAGAGGGTTGCTGACAGTGTCTTTCTAGAACCAGTATACCCCAGAGTGTTACAGCCTGCTGCCTATCTTCAGCCCAGCCAGGCCAATAAGCCCCACAACTCCATCCCCATCAACTCATTTATTGTGCCTATTCAAGGCTTGATTGGTGGATCAGTTTGTGTGCTAAAGTTTAGGATTTGATTTTGAGGGTACCCACAGCCATTCCTGATTGGTCAAAGTTAAGTTGATTGGGCCTGCGCTACTCAAGGCTTGATTGGCAGGTCTTGGATTTAATTGGCAGGTCTTGGATTTGTTTGTGGTGGTAGCCACAGCCATTTTAGTTATTACAGTTCAGCAGTGTTTACAGACCAAAACACATCAACAGCACCAGAAGCTCACAAAACAACAACATGTCATCAGATATTTTACAGGCGTGCGTGCCTGCTGCGTGTGTGTACATGCATGTAGCTGTGTGTGTGTGTGTGTGTGTGTGTGTGTGTGTGTGTGTGTGTGTGTGTGTGTGTGTGTGTGTGTGTGTGTGTGTGTGTGTGTGTGTGTGTGTGTGTGTGTGTGTGTGTGTGTGTGTGTGTGTGTGTGTGTGTGAGGTTGAGAGGGTTTTTTATCTCCAAGTTCCCGGCCTATATCTCTAATCATGGCACACACATCAATAGGCAGGCATGCAGGTGAGCCACATTGCAGCTCAGAGATGAATAATGGATGGATATGACATTATTAAAACACTTGGGTTATTCATCCAAAGCTGTACGTCGAGGCAGGCAGAGAGCAGTAGAGAACACCATACATCTAGACAGGTCTCAGCAGAGAAAAAAGGCTTAACACAGAGGTAGAGAGGAGACAGGGGAGGTAGAGAGGAGACAGGGGAGGTGGGGAGGTAGAGAGGAGACAGGGGAGGTAGAGAGGAGACAGGGGTGTGCATGCGTCTGCAGGTACTGTAGGGTTGTACTGTGAATTTCTCCAGGTACTGTAGGGTTGTACTGTGAATGTCTCCAGGTACTGTAGGGTTGTACTGTGAATGTCTACAGGTACTGTAGGGTTCTACTGTGAATGTCTACAGGTACTGTAGGGTTCTACTGTGAATGTCTACAGGTACTGTAGGGTTCTACTGTGAATGTCTACAGGTACTGTAGGGTTGTACTGTGAATGTCTACAGGTACTGTAGGGTTGTACTGTGAATGTCTACAGGTACTGTAGGGTTGTACTGTGAATGTCTACAGGTACTGTAGGGTTGTACTGTGAATGTCTACAGGTACTGTAGGGTTGTACTGTGAATGTCTCCAGGTACTGTAGGGTTGTACTGTGAATGTCTCCAGGTACTGTAGGGTTGTACTGTGAATGTCTACAGGTACTGTAGGGTTGTACTGTGAATGTCTCCAGGTACTGTAGGGTTGTCCTGTGAATGTCTGCAGTCACATCACTAATTCAAGTCCAGGGAGCAGCTCCTGCACTCTTAATGAAAAGGTTCTCGGGCTGTCCCCATAGGAGAACCCTTTTTGGTGCCAGGTGAAAGCCTTTTTGGTCTTTAGGGTTCCATGTAGAACCCTCTGTGGAAATGGTTTTACATGAAACCCAAAAGGGTTCTACTTGGAACCAAAAAGGGGTCTTCAAAGTGTTCTCCTATGGAGGGAGCCGGAGAACCGTTTTAGGTTCTAGATAGTTGAATATCAGCCATCTGTTCCCTGCTCCTTTTATTTAATTTAAACTTTAACTAGGCAAGTCAGTTAATAACAAATTCTTATTTACAATGACGGCCTGCCAGAAGGCAAAAGGCCTCCTGTGGGGACGGGGGCTGGGATTAAAAATAAACAAATAAATGTAATATAAATATAGGACAAAACACACATCACGACATGAGAGACAACACAACACTACATAAAGAGAGACATAAGACAACAACATAGCAAGGAAGCAACACGCGACAACACAGCATGGTAGCAACACAACATGACAACAACATGGTAGCAACACAACATGACAACAACATGGTATCAACACAACATGGCAGCAGCACAACATGGTAGCAGCACAAAACAGGGTACAAACATTGTTGGGCACAGACAACAGTACGCAGGGAAAGAAGGTAGAGACAATAATACATCATGCAATGCAGTAAGTGTCCATGATTGAGTCTTTGAATGAAGAGATTGAGATAAAACTGTCCAGTTTGAGTGTTTGTTGCAGCTCTCCCATGCTGGCACAGCCACAGTACAGCTCCCTGCTCTCCCATGCTGGCACAGCCATAGTACACTCTAACAAATGGCCAACTATCCAGCAGACTACTGCAGAACCCTGTAGTGCCGTCTCCACTGAACCAGACAACACACAGGCAATGGAGAGAGAGAGGGAAGAGGGGGTAGGAGAAAGGGCTAGAGTGAGCCTGCTGCCTCAATTATACTGTTATGTTGTATTATGAAAAAGCTAATAGGTATTTCTTGGAAAGTAAACATTGTGTTGAAAGTGTTCCCAGCAAGTCTAAGTGTGTGTGAGACCTTGGATATAGCATTTACAATAGGACAAAAGGAGCATTGACTAAGGTGAATGCAGCATAAAAGGGGTCCCTGACTAGTCTATCTGTGTCCCAAATGGCACCCTATTCCCTATATAATGCACTACTTTTGACCAGTGGGTAGAGAATTTCCAGCAGTGACAACTCACTGGCGCGCGCGCGTGTGTGTGTGGTTTCTAACTTTCTCTCTGTCAGCACTTCATAGTGAGACCTGTTTTCCTATACCTTGTTTTCCTCATCTAGCATTCTCTTTCTCCCCATCTGTCTTTCTCTCTCTTCCTCATCCTCTTCTTTCTCTCTCTTCCTCATCATCCTCTTCCTCTCTCTTCCTCATCCTCCTCTTTCTCTCTTCCTCATCCTCCTCTTTCTCTCTCCCTCATCCTCCTCTTTCTCTCTTTTCCTCCTCCTCATCATCCTCTTTCCTCTCTCCTCCTCATCCTCATCTTCCTCATCACCCTCTTTCTCTCTTCCTCATCGTCCTCTCCCTCTCTTCCTGTTGTTTTGACTGCTGTGAAAACTGATCTCTTCCTGTTGTTTTAACTGCTGTGAAGACGGATCTCTTCCTGTTGTTTTGACTGCTGTGAAGACGGATCTCTTCCTGTTGTTTAGACTGCTTTGAAGACGGATCTCTTCCTGTTGTTTTGACTGCTGTGAAGACTGATCTCTCAGAGAGGTGGCTATCTTTCAGTATCACTTCAAAGCTTCACACTGCAGCAGAACAGACTGATCTCCCTCTCTTTCTCTCTTCCTCATCGTCCTCTCCCTCTCTTCCTGTTGTTTTGACTGCTTTGAAGACGGATCTCTTCCTGTTGTTTTGACTGCTGTGAAGACTGATCTCTCAGAGAGGTGGCTATCTTTCAGTATCACTTCAAAGCTTCACACTGCAGCAGAACAGACTGATCTCCCTCTCTTTCTCTCTTCCTCATCGTCCTCTCCCTCTCTTCCTGTTGTTTTGACTGCTTTGAAGACGGATCTCTTCCTGTTGTTTTGACTGCTGTGAAGACTGATCTCTCAGAGAGGTGGCTATCTTTCAGTATCACTTCAAAGCTTCACACTGCAGCAGAACAGACTGATCTCCCTCTCTTTCTCTCTTCCTCATCGTCCTCTCCCTCTCTTCCTGTTGTTTTGACTGCTTTGAAGACGGATCTCTTCCTGTTGTTTTGACTGCTGTGAAGACTGATCTCTCAGAGAGGTGGCTATCTTTCAGTATCACTTCAAAGCTTCACACTGCAGCAGAACAGACTGATCTCCCTCTCTTTCTCTCTTCCTCATCGTCCTCTCCCTCTCTTCCTGTTGTTTTGACTGCTTTGAAGACGGATCTCTTCCTGTTGTTTTGACTGCTGTGAAGACTGATCTCTCAGAGAGGTGGCTATCTTTCAGTATCACTTCAAAGCTTCACACTGCAGCAGAACAGACTGATCTCCCTCTCTTTCTCTCTTCCTCATCGTCCTCTCCCTCTCTTCCTGTTGTTTTGACTGCTTTGAAGACGGATCTCTTCCTGTTGTTTTGACTGCTGTGAAGACTGATCTCTCAGAGAGGTGGCTATCTTTCAGTATCACTTCAAAGCTTCACACTGCAGCAGAACAGACTGATCTCCCTCTCTTTCTCTCTTTCTTAAAGACTGAGTGGGCTGGGTGAATGACAGACTGACAGATAGAGAGAGATGGAGTGGAGTGAGTGGTATAATAACAGTATGGAACCCCCAGGGACACATCCGGAGATAAATCACAAATCAATCATGTTCTGTCTCTGATCCAGTTCTTTACAAAGAGGAGAGTAAGCCTGCTAGCATCCTTGTGTAGACAGGTTTTTATTTTATTTATTTAACTAGGCAAGTCAGTTAAGAACAAATTATTATTTACAATGACAGCCTACTGGACCAATTGGGCGCTGCCCTATGGGACTCCCAATCACGGCTGGATGTGATACAGCCTGGATTCAAACCAGGGACTGTAGGGATGCCTCTTGCACTGAGATGCAGTGCTTTAGACCGCTGCACCACTCAGGGTTAGCTGGCAACGCCAGGAAAACGATGAGCACGCTTCAATGGGGCTGAAGGATGTGTGTTGTTATGGTTCTAGATGGCCAGATACCTAGCAACAATGACTCGAAGCTGCCATGTGGGGAATCGTAGGTGGCTCATTTCAGCTTGTTGTATCTTGTTATTGATATTATTATTGTGTTGTTTTGAGATGTTTTGACTTATATCACGTCTATGCTAATATGGCAAAGATTCGCTAGCTATCTAACCAACAACTGTAACGATGTATTTAAAAGACAACGACCAGCTAGCTATCTAACCAACAACTGTAACGATGCATTTAAAAGACAACGACCAGCTAGCTATCTAACCAACAACTGTAACGATGTATTTAAAAGACAACGTGTGCTCATTGTGCAAATGTACAGTACATTCAGAAAGTATTTAAACCCCTTGACTTTTTTCACATTTTGTTACGTTACAGCCCTTATTCTAAAATGGATTAAGTAGTTTTTTCCCCTCATCAGTCTACACACAATACCTGATAATGACAAAGCAAAAACTATATATATTTTTTCAATTTTAGGAAATTTATAAAAATATAAAAACGGATATCATATTTACATAAGGATACTGACCCTTCACTCAGTACTTTGTTGAAGCACCTTTTTCAGTGATTACAGCCTCGAGTCTTCTTGGGTATGATGCTACAAGCTTGGCAAACCTGTATTTGGGGAGTTTCTCCCATTCTTCTCTGCAGATCCTGTCAAGCTCTTCCAGGTTGGATGGGGGAGCATCACTGCACAGCTATTTTCAGGTTTCTCCAGAGATGGCGCCAACGGAGAGGGCTGCCTCGCTTCTAGTCCTTGGGAAACTTTGCAGTATTTATTTTTTCTGTATTATTTCTTACATTGTTAGCCCAGAAAATCTTAAATGTTATTACATACTGCAAGAAGAACTATTGGATATCAGAGCGACATCAACTTACCAGCACTACGACCAGCTCTACCACCCACTGCTTCCAAGTATATTACTCGCGAATGTCCAGTCCCTAGGTCAACGAAATTAGGGCAAGGGTTACTTTCCAGAGAGACATCAGGGATTGTAACATACTCTTTTTTTCACGGAAACATGGCTCTCTCGGGATATGCTGTCGGAGTCGGTAAAGCCACCTATATTCTCTGTGTGTCGCGGGGGTGTATGTTTCATGATTAACAACTCGATACAATCCTGTCTCTGAGCTCTACGGACAATTTGTTGAACCACATGGCTTGGTTTTTGCTCTGACATGCACTGTCAACTGTGGGACCTAATTTTTAGCCTTTCCAAATGTCCAATCAATTGAACTTACCACAGGTGAACTCCAATCAAGTTGTAGAAACATCTCAAGGATGATCAATGGAAACAGGATGCACCTGATATCATTTTTGAGTCTCATAGCAAAGGGTCTGAATACTTATGTAAATAAGGTATTTCTGTAGTTGCTTTGTCATTATGGGGTATTGTGATGTCATTATGGGGTATTGTGATGTCATTATGGGGTATTGTGTGTAGATTGATGAGGAAAACAATTAATTTAATCAATTTTAGAATAAGGCTGTAACGTAACAAAATGTGGACAACGTCAAGGAGTCTGAATACTTTCCGAATGCACTGTATAATGTTTTCAATAAACATTTGAAGATAAAATATAGTTTACATGTTGTCAACAATCTAAGCCGACCCAGTCTGCTTTGCCCCATAGTTGCGTACGCGTTGGTTTGGTTGCTAGACAGCCAACCCGTCCATAGAGGTCTGTGCTGGAGTTCAGCACCATGGACAGCATCATGCCTGCGCAAAGGAGAAGAGGGTACGTGAAGTACCATGGACAGAGGCAGATCAACTGTAGGAGGTAGATGAGAGAGAGAGAGTAGAGTAGGTTCAGAACCTTGGACAAGGGCAGAGGAGGGGTTGTCAGAGAGTTAGTTCAGGAACCATGGAGAGCAAATTAATTTTATCTGGCTTTGCTGTGTTCAAAAAAGCTGACTGAGAAAGTTCTCCCAAGTGCTTAGATAATGTGTTATGTTCACACAGCCACACAAGCAAACCAATTCAAAAGACCTACCCCAGTGCACAAACAAACACATTGATAAAGAAATATATACCGCTACATACTGACACACTGGTCGCACAAATCAGCACAATCACACCCTTTATTCATCCATTCTGTTCCACAAATACTTTACATTGACATGTTAGTCTTTTAGCAGACGCTCTTCTCCAGAGTAGTGAGTGCATACATTTTCATACTTTTTTGCACTGGTACCCTGTGGGGATGCGCAATGCTCTTCCAACTGAGCGACACGGGACCACGTCCTAGAAATGCTAGCTTGCCTAATGACAAGCTAATTAGGCAACAACTGATGTTACATTCCTAATGATTTTTTTTTCTCATTCAGTTCACTGAGGCGACCCAGAGACATGCATTACCAGTGGGCCCGCATGGCTCTCTGACAGGTTGGGTCAGCTTCAAGGTGTGTGCGTACATTGGGCCTGCATGCAAGGCTCTCTGACAGCCTAGCTCAATTACAAGGTCAAAGCTACGTCCCCAATGAGTGTGTTTCTGTGGATCACTGTCCACTGTGTATTAATCATTTAATAATCTCTTCTTTTTCATTTCTCCTCCTCTCTCTCTCTCCCCTCCCTCCCTACCTATCCTCTACCCCTACATCTCTTACTCCTTCTCTCTTTCCCCCTCCTTCTCTCCCCCTCCCTCTCTCTCCCCCTGTCTCAGGTTGGCTACACGAATTGGGAAAGCGTCTGGGCACCCCTTATTTTGTATCTCCCCTGGCCACTCTGGCTCCTGATTTGCTGCACCCTGCAATTGTTGACTCCCTGCATGCCAACAGCAGCCAATGGAATGTGTCCGGGTCGGAGCTGGCGGGCCGAGACTCGTGGAACTCCAGCCAGTGGAACGCCACGTGGATGGGGGCTGGGGCTGGCGGGGTGGGGGTCAGGGTGGGTCAGAGTGGAGGGATGCTGGGTGGGGGTCCATCAGTGAGGAGCTCCTACGTGACGTCTCTGTACTTCGCTCTGAGCAGTCTGACCAGCGTGGGCTTCGGAAACGTCTCAGCCAACACCGACTCAGAGAAGATCTTCTCCATCTGCACCATGCTCATAGGAGGTGAGTCCCTGGAGATACAACAGGAACATTATTGGTTAGTGAGAATGTCAGGTTTCAGTGGTGTCAGGGGATAGATAAACCATCTGCTGTGTGCCTCCTCTCCTGTCCCTCTCTGGTGTATTCTGTTTAGAACTAGACCACTGATTCTACAGCTATTCAACAATGCTATGGCATATTGTCATAAGCTAAGACATAACTGAGAGTCTCTCTCTCTCTCTCTCTCTCTCTCTCTCTCTCTCTCTCTCTCTCTCTCTCTCTCTCTCTCTCTCTCTCTCTCTCTCTCTCTCTCTCTCCCTCTCTCTCTCTCTCTCTCTCTCTCTCTCTCTCTCTCTCTCTCTCTCTCTCTCTCTCTCGTCATTATGTGCAAATAGTTCAAGTACAAAAGAGAAAATAAATAAATATAAATATGGGTTGCAATTACACTTCACTGGTTGACCTTATCTTGTGGCAACAGGTTTTGTGGCAACAGGCAATATTGCTCCCGTGATGGCACACTGTGGTATTTCCCTCAATAGATATGATGGAAAAATGTGGTTTGTTTTCGAATCCTTTGTGGATCTGTGTAATCTGAGGGAAATATGTGCCTCTAATATGGTCATATATTTGGCAGGAGGTTACGAAATGCAACTTAGTTTCCATCACATTTTTTGGGCAGTGTGCACATAGCCTGCCTCCTCGAGAGCCAGGTCTGCCTATGGAGGCCTTTCTTAATAGCAAGGCTATGCTCACTGAGTCTGTACAGTGAGCATAGTTTAAGTGTAAGTTTGGGTCAGTGGCAGTGGTCAGGTATTGTGCCACTGTGTACTCTCTGTTTAGGGACAAATAGCATTCTAGTTTGGAAAGAAATGTGTTTTTTGCCTATTTTAACCGCACACGTGTTGTTTGTGTACATGGATATTATAACGCTGTATGTTTTACCCCCAACACCATCAATTTGTATAGCAGACCCTCATGCCAAATTGAGTCAGAAGCTTTTTTGAAATCAACAAAGCATGGGAAGACTTTGCCTTTGTTTGTCAATTTGGGTGTAGGGTGAATACGTGGTCTGTCGTACAATAATTTGTTAAACAGCCAATTTGACATTTGCTCAGTACATTGTTTTCACTGAGGAAATGTACAAGTCTGCTGTTAATGATAATACAGAGGATTTTCCCAAGGTTGCTGTTAACACGTATCCCCACGTAAGTTATCTCTAAAATGTTTCAAAATAAAACACCTGAAATATCACATTTACATAAGTATTCAGACCCTTTACTCAGTACTTTGTTGAAGCACCTTTGGCTGTGATTCTTTTCAGCAGATACTCTCAATCTCTGTCAGGTTTGATGGGGAGCTATTTTCAGGTCACTCCAGAGATGTTCGATCGGGTTCAAGTACAGGCTCTGGCTGGGCCACTCAAAGACATTCAGAAACTTGTCACAAAGCCACTCCTGCATACTCTTGGCTGTGTGCTTAGGGTCGTTGTCCTGTTGGAATGTGAACCTTCATCCCAGTCTGAGGTCCTGAGCGCTCTGGATCAAAGATCTCTCTGTACTTTGCTCTGTTCATCTTTCATCTTTCCCTCAATCCTGACTAGTCTCCATGTCACTGCCGCTGAAAAAGATCCCCACAGCATGATGCTGCCACCACCATGCTTCACCTTAAGGATGATGCCAGGTTTCCTCCAGATGTGACGCTTGGCATTCAGGCCAAAGAGTTCAATCTTGGTTTCATCAGACCAGATAATCTTGTTTCTCATGGTCTGAGAGTCTTTAGGTGCCTTTTGACAAACTCCAAGCGGCCTGTCATGTTCCTTTTACTGAGGAGTGGCTTCTGTCTGGCCACTCTACCATAAAGGCCTGATTGGTGGAGTGCTGCAGAGATGGTTGTCCTTCTGGAAGATTCTCCCATCTCCACAGAGGAACTCTGGAGCTCTGTCAGAGTGACCATCAGGTTCTTGGTCACATCCGTGCAGCCAACTCTAGGAAGAGTCTTGGTGGTTTCAAACTTCTTCCATTTAAGAAAGATGGGAGCAGGTGGACACCAATCAAGTTGTAGAAACAACCTCATGGGTTGGTTTTTGGTCTGACATAAACTCTAATAAATTGTGGGACCTTGTATAGACAGGTGTGTGCCTTTCCAAATAATCTCCAATCAATTGAATTTACAACAGGTTGACTGCAATCAAGTTATAGAAACATCTCAAGGATGATCAATGGAAACAGGATGCACTTGAGCTCAATTTCAAGTCTCATGGTAAAGGGTCTGAATACTTGTTTTTATTTATAATGAATTTGCAAAAAAATCAAAAAACCTGTTTTCGCTTTGTCATTATGGGGTATTGTGTGTAGATTGCTGAGGATTTTTTTCCCTCAATTTAATCCATTTTAGAATAAGGCTGTAACGTAACAAAATGTGGAAAAAGTCAAGGGATATGAAAAGTTTGTACAAACCTACTCATTCCAGGGTTTTTCTTTATTTTTACTATTTTTTACATTTTAGAATAATAGTGAAGACATCAAAACTATGAAATAACTCATATGGACACATATGTAGTAACCAAAAAGTGTTAAACAAAACAAAGTAGATTTTAGATTTTAGATTCTTCAAAGTAGCTACCTTTTGCCTTGATGAAAGTTTTGCACAGTTTTTTTCATCTGTACAAACAATAGTACGCAAGTATAAACACCATGGGACCACGCAGCCGTCATACCACCAAGACGCGATCTGTCTCCTAGAGATTAACTTACTTTGGTGCAAATCAATCAAAGTGCAAATCAATCCCAGAACAACAACAAAGGACCTTGTGAAGATGCTAGGAAGAAGCCACTGCTCCAAAACCGCCATAAAAAAAGCCAGACTATGGTTTGCAACTGCACATGGGGACAAAGGTCATACTTTTTGGAGAAATGTCCTCTGGTCTGATGAAACAAAAATAGAACTGTTTGGCCATAATGACCATCGTTATGTTTGGAGGAAAACGGGGGAGGCTTTCAAGCCGAAGAACACCATCCCAACCGTGAAGCACGGGGGGGGCAGCATCATGTTGTGTAGGTGCTTTGCTGCAGGAGTGACCCGTGCACTTCACAAAATAGATGGCATCATGAGGACGGAAAATTATGTGGATATCTTGAAGCAGCATCTCAAGACATCAGTCAGAAAGTTAAAGCTTGGTCGCAAATGGGTCTTCCAAATGGACAATGACTCCAAGCATACTTCCAAAGTTGTGGCAAAATGGCTCAAGGACAACAAGTCAAGATATTGGAGTGGCCATGACAAAGCCCTGACCTCAATCCCGTAGAAAATGTGTGGGCAGAACTGAAAAAGCGTGTGCAAGCAAGGAGGCCTACAAACCTGACTCAGTTACACCAGCTCTGTCAGGAGGAATGGGCCAAAATTCACCCAACTTGTTGAGGGAAGCTTGTGGAAGGATACCTGAAATGTTTGACCCAAGTTAAACAATTTCAAGGCAATGCTACCAAATACTAATTGAGTGTATGTAAACTTCTGACCCACTGGGAATGTGATGAAAGAAATAAAACCTCAAATTATCATTTGATAATTTCATTATCATTCTCTCTACAATTATTCAGACATTTCACATTCTTAAAATAAAGTGGTGATCCTAACTGACCTAAGACAGCGAATTTTTACTAGGATTAAATGTCAGGAATTGTGAAAAACTGAGTTTAAATGTATTTGGCTAAGGTGTATGGAATCTTCCGACTTCAACTGTAGGTCCATAAGTACCAGGTCCTTCAAATTGCTCATGGATGCTCTCTATGCCCCATAGTTTTAGTGAATGCAGGCTTAGACTACATCTCCCATGAGGCCACACCACAGAGAACAAGCACTTTCCTGGTCCCATTTTGGGATGATTAAATATGGAAACATTCTCCTCAGATTTAAAAACAGCAACGTTTTGGCAGTAAACTGCCTTTTCTAGGGCTTCTTGCAAATGGAACAACTGTCAATAATGTAACTAGAGAGTGGTGAATGTTTGCATGCCAAATGGCACCCCATTTCACATGGTACCCTATGGGCCCTGATCAAAAGTAGTTCACTATTTAGGAAATAGGGGGCCATTTGGCATGCTGTACTTCCAGTCTGGTTCTTATTTAGTTAGAGTGGGGCAGTAAAGGTCTGTTTCATGAGATAGAGATGTGGTGATTTTTAGGGGTAGGTGCATTGATGAGAGAGGACATATTCTCAGGCCACTTTAAAACCAAGTGTGGCAGCCACATAGACACACCCACACAACCCCCCCCCCCCCAGACACACAACACACAACCACATACACAGTAAATCCTGCCCATTGTCTCATTAGAATATGTACAGTAAATATGAAAAAATAGGACATTTGCTTAACCTGCCCTGCCTGGAGAGTTGAGGTTTAAACACAGCCGAACTAGTTCCAGTCCTATACTATAACGTAAATGTGACGATATTCCAGACAGATGGAGAGCATTGACTGAAACAGAGAGAGACAGCCTCACAGGGAGAAACAATAGGCATACACAACAACCTGTCTACCCAGAACCAGACTGTTACACAATAACAATGATGAAACCATCCAGGATCATTGGACCGGGATAATCACTGTCTGTCTAATAGTTCAGGGGAGAGTCTGGCCCGGTCCATGTGGCTGCTTCAATTGGCTCTAATAGTTAACAATCCATGTACACACACACTTCAACACCCTCGTTAGCGGCGCCTCCCTCAGACACACAACCTCACACTCAACCTCAATCACTGATGTAAACACACACACACACACACATTCTTGCAAACCCCCAAACAACCACCCACACAATCACACAGAGTCAAAGTGTTCTGTTCCATCAGTGCATAGTGAGTGTGTGTGTGCAGCTCTCAGACTGCAGATCAGATCACTGTCAGACTGGAACCTCATCTCCTCTCCCCTCCGCAGTAGCTGTCAGCATGGAGAGAGAGAGAGAGAGAGAGAGAGGGGAGAGGAGGAGAGAGAGAGAGAAGAGGAGAGAGAGGGGAGAGAGAGAGGAGGAGAGAGAGAGAAAATGAGAGAGAGAGGAGGAGAGAGAGCAGAGAGGAGGAGAGAGAGGGGGGGAGAAAAATAGAGAGCGAGAGAGAGAGAGAGAGAGAAAGAGAGAGAGAGAGAGAGGAGAAGAGGAGAGAGAGAGGGGAGAGGAGGAGCAAGAGAGGGGAGAGGAGGAGGAGAGAGAGAGAGATGAGAAGAGGAGTGAGAGAGGGGAAAGGAGGAGAGAGAGAGGAGAAGAGGAGAGAGAGAGAAAGGGAGAGCGAGAGAGAGAAAGGGAGAGCGAGAGAGAAAGAGCGAGAGAGAGAGAAAGGGAGAGGGAGATAAGGTGGGAGAGGGGGTGTTAGAAAGGGGTGAGCCATAATCAGACACAGAGAGAGATGGAGAAGCTTTAATAAAGGAAATCAGAGGAAGAGAGAGAGAGGGAGAGAGAGGGAGAGAGAGAGAGAGAGAGAGCAAAGCAGTGAGATTGGCACATCTCTATTTTGGCAGGGGTATGCTATTGAAATGCTGTGAGCAGTGAACCTCCTTTAAGTATGACTGACAGCTATTTTCCGAGCTTGGTACATAAGATTATTGTGCATCTAATATCTATATATCTGTCTATATGTGCAGTACATTCGGAAAGTATTCAGACCCCTTGACTTTGTACACATTTTGCTACGTTACAACAGCCTCATTCTAAAATGGATTAAAACGTTTTACCCCCTCATCAATCTACGCACAACGCCCCATAATGACGAAGCAAAAAGAGGTTTTTGTTAAATGTATTAAAAATAAAAAACTTAAATATCACATTTACATAAGTATTCAGACCCTTTACTCAGTATTTTGTCGAAGCACCTTTGGCAGCGATTACAGCCTTGAGTCTTCTTGGGTATGACGCTACAAGCTTGGCACGCCTGTATTTGGGGAGTTTCTCCCATTCTTCTCTGCAGATCCTCTGAAGCTCTGTCAGGTTGGATGGGGAGCGTCGTTGCACAACTATTTTCAGGTCCAGGCTCTGGCTGGGCTACTCAAGGACATTCAGAGACTTGTCTCGAAGCCACTCCTGCGTTGTCTTGGCTGTGTGCTTAAGGTTGCTGTCCTGTTGGAAGGTGAACCTTCGCCCCAGTCTGAGGTCCTGAGCGTTCTGGAGCAGGTTTTCATCAAGAATCTCTCTGTACTTTTCTCCATTCATCTTTCCCTCGATCCTGACTAGTCTCCCAGTCCCTGCAGCTGAAAAACATCCCCACAGCATGATGCTACCACCACCATGCTTCACTGTGGATGGGGATGGTGTCAGGTTTCCTCCAGACGTGACGCTTGGCATTCAGGCCAAAGAGTTCAATCTTGGTTTCATCAGACCAGATAATCTTGTTTCTCATGGTCTGAAAGTCTTTAGGTGCCTTTTGGAAAACTCCAAGTGGGCTGTCATGTGACTTTTACTGAGGAGTGTCTTCCGTCTGGCCACTCTACCATAAAGGCCTGATCGGTGAAGTGCTGCAGAGTAGAAGAGCCTTGGTGGTTCCGAATGTCTCCATTTAAGAATGATGGAGGCCACTGTGTTGTTGGGGAGCTTTAATGCTACAAAAATGTTTTGATGCCCTTCCCCAGATCTGTGACTCGACACAATCCTGTCTTGGAGCTCTACGGGCAATTCCTTCGACTTCCTGGCTTGGTTTTTGCTCTGACATGTACTGTCAACTGTGGGAACTTATATAGACAGGTGTGTGCCTTTCCAAATCATGTTCAATCAACTGAATTTACCACAGGGTGGACTCCAAACAAGTTGTAGAAACATCTCAAGGATGATCAATGGAAACAGGATGCACCTGAGCTACATTTCGAGCAAAGGGTCTGAATACTTATGGGGTATTTATGTGTAGATTAATGAGGGAAAAATGTGTTTATCCCCTTCCCCTTTTCCATTCCAGAAGGGGGTCTGAATACTTTCCGAATGCACTCTATATGAAACTGTTTTCTGTTTCTATTGTTATGTATTAATATAATACTGATTCTGTATTTGAACACACACACACACACACACACACAGATACACACACACACAGATACACACACACACAGATACACACACACACAGATACACACACACACACACATACATACACAGATACACACACACACACACACACACACACAGATACACACACTCACACATACACACAAACACAGATACACACACACACACACACAGATACACACACACACACAAACACACACAGATACACACACACACAAACATTAACCGGTCCTTGTCCCTCTGCCTCCAGCCCTGATGCATGCGGTGGTGTTTGGTAACGTGACCGCCATCATTCAGAGGATGTACTCTCGGCGCTCCCTCTACCACACCCGTACCAAGGACCTGAAGGACTTCATCAGGGTCCACCGCCTGCCCAAAGCCCTGGAGCAACGCATGCTGGAGTGCTTCCAGACCACCTGGTCCGTCAACAACGGCATCGACGTCAGTGAGGTGGGTTAGAACAACAGAAGTCTCTCACTGTCACTCACGCCTTGCTCTCACTGTCACTCACGCCTTGCTCTCACTGTCACTCACGCCTTGCTCTCACTGTCACTCACGCCTTGCTCTCACTGGCACTCACGCCTTGCTCTCACTGTCACTCACGCCTTGCTCTCACTGTCTCTCTCTGTCACTCACGCCTTGCTCTCACTGTCACTCACGCCTTGCTCTCACTGTTTCTCATATCTATGCTCTCACTGTCTCAAACGTCTATGCTCTCACTGACTCTCACACCTTCACTCTCACTCTCACTCTCTTCTCTTTCCCCTCTCTCTCTCTCCTCAATCTTTCTTCTCTCTCTCAATCTCGCTCTTCTCTATCTCTTCTCTCTCTCTCTCTCTTCTCTTTCGCTCTCTTCTTTCGCTCTGTCTTGTTTTCTTTCAAATGCTGCTGTTGGTTCCTCCTGTGTTGATTCTTCTGTCAGTTCTTTTCTCAAGTCCTATCACTTGTTTTGCCTCTCATCCCCCTGTGCCACCTCTTCAACTTTCCATCTCATCTGTCAATCCTCTCTGTCCCAACTCAATCGCTCATATTTGATTCCCTTTCTCATTTTGCTTCACTAGTTGTTGAAGGACTTCCCAGATGAGCTGAGGGCAGACATCGCCATGCACCTGAACAAAGAGCTGCTGCAGCTGCCGCTGTTTGAGTCGGCCAGTAGGGGGTGTCTGCGCTCCCTGTCCCTCATCATCAAGACGTCGTTCTGCGCCCCGGGGGAGTATCTCATCCGCCAGGGAGACGCCCTGCAGGCCATCTACTTTGTCTGCTCTGGGTCCATGGAGGTGCTGAAGGACAACACTGTGCTGGCTATACTGGGTAAGGAAACCAGTCACACACACATGCACACACACACACACACACATGTCGTTGGAAAAGTAATTCATGGCCACGTAATGAAATAACAAATTAACTTTCAAGTACCCTGACCTACACACACATGCACAGACACACGTGCACAGACATACGTGCACAGACACACGTGCACAGACATACGTGCACACACACATGCACAGACACACATGCACAGACATACGTGCACAGACACACGTGCACAGACACACGTGCACACTCAAAGTTGAGTGTGTGACAGACTGACAAAGGATCATTTCCCAGTAGACTGGCCGAGGTGACGTTCACTCAGACAGACCTGGAGACTGGCCCAGTAGACTGGCCGAGGTGACGTTCACTCAGACAGACCTGGAAACTGGCCCAGTAGACTGGCCGAGGTGACGTTCACTCAGACAGACCTGGAGACTGGCCCAGTAGACTGGCCGAGGTGACGTTCACTCAGACAGACCTGGAGACTGGCCCAGTAGACTGGCCGAGGTGACGTTCACTCAGACAGACCTGGAGACTGGCCCAGTAGACTGGCCGAGGTGACGTTCAGACAGACAGACCTGGAGACTGGCCCAGTAGACTGGCCCAGTAGACTGGCCGAGGTGACGTTCACTCAGACAGACCTGGAGACTGGCCCAGTAGACTGGCCGAGGTGACGTTCAGACAGACAGACCTGGAGACTGGCCCAGTAGACTGGCCCAGTAGACTGGCCGAGGTGACGTTCACTCAGACAGACCTGGAGACTGGCCCAGTAGACTGGCCCAGTAGACTGGCCGAGGTGACGTTCACTCAGACAGACCTGGAGACTGGCCCAGTAGACTGGCCGAGGTGACGTTCACTCAGACAGACCTGGAGACTGGGAGGAGAACTAGCTGATGTGGAAACTAGGAACATGAAGGAGAGGAGAGAAGGAGGAAAAAGAGAAGGAAAGGCTAGAGATGTTCTGTTAGATTCAAGTAAGAGAGATAAGAGAACAAAAAGAACCACAAAAAAATTGAAAAAACAAACATGTGACTGAATAAAATAACATCACATAGACAGGAATCAGTATCTGCTTCCCCTCCCACGGCCGCCCCTCCCACGGCTTAACCTCCCACGGCTTCACCTCCCACGTCCTCCCTCCCACGGCCTCCCCTTCCACGGCTTTACCTCCCACGGCCTCCCCTCCCACGGCTTAACCTCCCACGGCCTCCCCTCCCACGGCTTAACCTCCCACGGCTTCACCTCCCACGTCCTCCCTCCCACGGCCTCCCCTTCCACGGCTTTACCTCCCACGGCCTCCCCTCCCACGGCTTTCCCTCCCACGGCTTCCCCTCCCACGGCTTTACCTCCCACGGTTTCACCTCCCACGGCTTCCCCTCCCACGGCTTCCCCTCCCAAGGCTTCCCCTCCCACGGCATAACCTCCCACGGCTTTACCTCCCACGGCTTCACCTCCCACGGCTTAACCTCCCACGGCCTCCCCTCCCACGGCTGCCCCTCCCACGTCCTCCCCTCCCACGGCTTTACCTCCCACGGCTTAACCTCCCACGGCTTCACCTCCCACGGCCTCCCCTCCCACGGCTTCCCCTCCCACGTCCTTCCCTCCCACGGCTTTACCTCCCACGGCTTAACCTCCCACGGCTTCACCTCCCACGGCTTCACCTCCCACCTCCTCCCCTCCCACGGCTTTACCTCCCACGGCTTAACCTCCCACAGCTTCACCTCCCACGGCCTCCACTCCCACGTCCTCCCCTCCCACGGCTTTACCTCCCACGGCTTCACCTCCCACGTCCTCCCCTCCCACGGCCTCCCCTCCCACGGCTTCCCCGCCCAAGGCTCTCCCTCCCATGGCTAACCTCCCACGGCTTCCCCTCCCAAGGCTTAACCTCCCACGGCTTCCCCTCCCAAGGCTTAATCTCCCACGGCTTTCCCTCCCACGGCTTAACCTCCCACGGCCTCCCCTCCCACGGCCTCCCCTTCCACGGCTTTACCTCCCACGTCCACCCCTCCCACGTCCTTCCCTCCCACGGCTTAACCTCCCACGGCTTAACCTCCCACGGCCTCCCCTTCCACGGCTTTACCTCCCACGTCCACCCCTCCCACGTCCTTCCCTCCCACGGCTTAACCTCCCACGGCTTAACCTCCCACGGCCTCCCCTCCCACGGCCTCCCCTTCCACGGCTTTACCTCCCACGTCCACCCCTCCCACGTCCACCCCTCCCACGTCCTTCCCTCCCACGGCTTCACCTCCCACGGCTTCACCTTCCACGGCTTGGCAGATTTGAACACTGATTAATGGCTAAATTGGAAAACAGTGGCTGTACAGTAACATGCTATACATGACATCAGAGCTCAGTGTCTGTACAGTAACACAGTAACATGCTATACATGACATCAGTGTCTGTACAGTAACATGCTATACATGACATCAGTGTCTGTACAGTAACATGCTATACATGACATCAGTGTCTGTACAGTAACACAGTAACATGCTATACATGACATCAGTGTCTGTACAGTAACATGCTATACATGACATTAGAGCTCAGTGTCTGTACAGTAACACAGTAACATGCTATACATGACATCAGTGTCTGTACAGTAACACAGTAACATGCTATACATGACATCAGTGTCTGTACAGTAACATGCTATACATGACATCAGAGCTCAGTGGCTGTACAGTAACATGCTATACATGACGTCAGTGTCTGTACAGTAACATGCTATACATGACATCAGAGCTCAGTGTCTGTACAGTAACATGCTATACATGACATCAGAGCTCAGTGTCTGTACAGTAACACAGTAACATGCTATACATGACATCAGTGTCTGTACAGTAACATGCTATAGATGACATCAGAGCTCAGTGTCTGTACAGTAACACAGTAACATGCTATACATGACATCAGTGTCTGTACAGTAACACAGTAACATGCTATACATGACATCAGTGTCTGTACAGTAACATGCTATACATGACATCAGTGTCTGTACAGTAACATGCTATACATGACATCAGTGTCTGTACAGTAACATGCTATACATGACATCAGAGCTCAGTGTCTGTACAGTAACACAGTAACATGCTATACATGACATCAGAGCTCAGTGTCTGTACAGTAACATGCTATATATGACATCAGAGCTCAGTCTCCACTTCACAGCTCTCTGTGGGTTTTGACTGACACTTGAGCAACTTTTGTAAATGGTTTGTTGTCTGAGTGAGGGAAAAGCTGTAGATTCATGTTTTGTTGTCTGAGTGAGGGAAAAGCTGTAGATGAATGTTTTGTTGTCTGAGTGAGTGAGGAAAAGATGTAGATGAATGTTTTGTTGTCTGAGTGAGTGAGGGAAAGACTGTAGATTAATGTTTTGTTGTCTGAGTGAGTGAGGAAAAGACTGTAGATTAATGTTTTGTTGTCTGAGTGAGGAAAAGACTGTAGATTAATGTTTTGTTGTCTGAGTGAGGGAAAGACTGTAGATGAATGTTTTGTTGTCTGAGTGAGTGAGGAAAAGACTGTAGATTAATGTTTTGTTGTCTGAGTGAGTGAGGAAAAGACTGTAGATTAATGTTTTGTTGTCTGAGTGAGTGAGGAAAAGACTGTAGATTAATGTTTTGTTGTCTGAGTGAGGAAAAGACTGTAGATTAATGTTTTGTTGTCTGAGTGAGTGAGGGAAAGACTGTAGATGAATGTTTTGTTGTCTGAGTGAGTGAGGGAAAGACTGTAGATGAATGTTTTGTTGTCTGAGTGAGGGAAAGACTGTAGATGAATGTTTTGTTGTCTGAGTGAGTGAGGAAAAGACTGTAGATTAATGTTTTGTTGTCTGAGTGAGGGAAAGATGTAGATGAATGTTTTGTTGTCTGAGTGAGTGAGGGAAAGATGTAGATGAATGTTTTGTTGTCTGAGTGAGTGAGGAAAAGACTGTAGATTAATGTTTTGTTGTCTGAGTGAGGGAAAGATGTAGATGAATGTTTTGTTGTCTGAGTGAGTGAGGGAAAAGCTGTAGATGAATGTTTTGTTGTCTGAGTGAGTGAGGAAAAGACTGTAGATTAATGTTTTGTTGTCTGAGTGAGTGAGGAAAAGACTGTAGATGAATGTTTTGTTGTCTGAGTGAGTGAGGGAAAAGCTGTAGATGAATGTTTTGTTGTCTGAGTGAGTGAGGAAAAGACTGTAGATGAATGGTTTGTTGTCTGAGTGAGTGAGGGAAAGACTGTAGATTAATGTTTTGTTGTCTGAGTGAGTGAGGGAAAAGCTGTAGATGAATGTTTTGTTGTCTGAGTGAGTGAGGAAAAGACTGTAGATGAATGGTTTGTTGTCTGAGTGAGTGAGGGAAAAGCTGTAGATGAATGGTTTGTTGTCTGAGTGAGTGAGGGAAAGATGTAGATGAATGTTTTGTTGTCTGAGTGAGTGAGGGAAAGACTGTAGATTAATGTTTTGTTGTCTGAGTGAGTGAGGAAAAGACTGTAGATTAATGTTTTGTTGTCTGAGTGAGTGAGGGAAAGACTGTAGATTAATGTTTTGTTGTCTGAGTGAGTGAGGGAAAGACTGTAGATTAATGTTTTGTTGTCTGAGTGAGTGAGGAAAAGACTGTAGATTAATGTTTTGTTGTCTGAGTGAGGGAAAGACTGTAGATTAATGTTTTGTTGTCTGAGTGAGGGAAAGATGTAGATTAATGTTTTGTTGTCTGAGTGAGTGAGGGAAAGACTGTAGATTAATGTTTTGTTGTCTGAGTGAGTGAGGAAAAGACTGTAGATTAATGTTTTGTTGTCTGAGTGAGGGAAAGACTGTAGATTAATGTTTTGTTGTCTGAGTGAGTGAGGGAAAGACTGTAGATGAATGTTTTGTTGTCTGAGTGAGTGAGGAAAAGACTGTAGATTAATGTTTTGTTGTCTGAGTGAGTGAGGAAAAGACTGTAGATTAATGTTTTGTTGTCTGAGTGAGGGAAAGACTGTAGATTACAAGGACTCAATGTATTTAGCAAAATGAGAAGATTAGAATGAATACCGCTTTGATGTCATAAAAGCAAGCCAAACACCCAGGAGTCCAAATGTGCACTTCACATTTCCATATCATAAAACTCATGTGATATACAGTGTGAAGGTTCATGATCACTATGTCTGATGTATAGTTACAGGATGACATGGCGTTATACCCTGGGTTGTCCTGAACAGAAAGAGACCATGTTGGTTGTATTGTGAAGTATCTGAATGCACTCATGATTCAATACTATGCGACCAAAATGACCATCTGCTTCTCTGAACTGCCTGGTGAAAGAATAACACTGTAAGATGTTGTTTTATAACCTAGCCAGTCATGTTGGCAAGAGAACGAGCTTTCAAATGATGCCCACCTGACCCAGATTGTGATTTATAATGAACCGTTTTTGGATTGCGTAAACAACAACAGTAATTGTGTGATGGCAGGGATGCAGGGCTGTGTTCCAAACAATACAACCACAACTATGCTTGCTCTAGTTCCTCAATGGCACCGACAGGAGAGCTCCAAAAAAAAAGCATCTTATAGTTTAAGACTTCTTTGAGTCATAAAAGTGCATTGAAATTGAGTAGGTACTGTGCACACTTTGGAGAGGTGTGGAAACACCCGTTTCCACAAAACATCACACAAACCATTGTCAGATCATTCTTATCATGTTGCTGATTGTATCCAGAGTATTTTTAGATTTCGTTATCAACAAATGTGTCGATAAGTACAGTAACTGTAAAATGCACACCAAATCAACGGTGTAATGTTTTGGATTCAGTCCTGTCAGGTGAACTGTTGTCCTCACCTTTCCTCTAATCATTTCCCATAATCCCCAAACTGTTCCCTTTTTAATTGCTGCCATGGTTTTGCATATGCTTTCCATAATTGTTCAATTAAGCCCTATCCATATAGGCCAGTTCTCACATGTGTAAGGAGTTAAGGTGATATTGTGTGTAAATCTCTCTCTATGCCTAGAAGAAGGTCTGAAACACTGGGCTGGTAGATATCTGTTTGTACTGCTGACTGCTCTGCTGATATCTGTATGTACTGCTGACTGCTCTGCTGATATCTGTATGTACTGCTGACTGCTCTGCTGTGACATGTGAAGACATTCAAATAACACACACACACACACACACCCACGCACACACAGTCACACACATAGTAACACAGTCACACACAGAGTCACACACAGACACACAAACTCAACATGTAGAATCCACACACACAAACTCAACATGTAGAATCCACACACAGAAACTCAACACCTAGATAAGACTCACAGGCTTAGTGTCACACACACACACACACACTCACACACACACACACACACACACACACACACACACACACACACACACACACACACACACACACACACACACACACACGCACACGCACACGCACACACACACACACTCAATCAATACATTTCCCCCCCACATTTTTTCTGTTTAGGTTGTGAATTATGCACAGTAATCCTCCTACCTCCAGAGAGAAGAGCCACCTATCCTTCCTGTCCCTGTAGACACACGTTATATCAGACCCCACACACAGTCTTCTTATCTAACCACACATCACACACACAGTCTTCTTATCTAACCACACATCACACACGGCTTATAGAACCACATAACTTCTCTGTTAAGACTGCAATATGCTGTACATACACATGCAGTCTGCAGTAGGCTGGAAATATGTTTCTGCCACACTCTGCTCTCTAAAGAACACCAGCAAAATGAAGGGGTACCATGCATCACTTGAAACTCCTTCACCAGGGATACTCAAATCAGGGCTCAAAGGTTAGCAGTGCTGCTGCTGGTGTTCTTCTTTCCCTGGAAGTGAAACCTGAATCAGTCCCTGATTAGAAGGGAAGGGTTGGAATCCAGCAGTGCTGCGGGCCTCGAGGCCCTGCTCCTCACCTCAATGTTACAGTAAAAAACATGTTTCCATTTTTAATGATCTTAAAAGTGGTACATGTGGGACATCATCACATCACATGAGGAAACTATGCAGCTATTTTGATGCTAACTGCTAGCGTACTGGACTTCATTACACTGGACGTTTATCATTACACTGGACTTCCATCATTACACTGGACGTTTATCATTACACTGGACCTCCATCATTACACTGGACCTCCATCATTATACTGGACCTCCATCATTACACTGGACCTCCATCATTACACTGGACTTCCATCATTACACTGGACCTCCATCATTACACTGGACCTCCATCATTACACTGGACCTCCATCATTATACTAGACCTCCATCATTATACTGGACCTCCATCATTACACTGGACCTCCATCATTATACTGGACCTCCATCATTACACTGGACCTCCATCATTACACTGGACCTCCATCATTACACTGGACCTCCATCATTACACTGGACCTCCATCATTACACTGGACCTCCATCATTACACTGGACCTCCATCATTATACTGGACCTCCATCATTATACTGGACCTCCATCATTACACTGGACCTCCATCATTACACTGGACCTCCATCATTACACTGGACTTCCATCATTACACTGGACCTCCATCATTATACTGGACCTCCATCATTACACTGGACCTCCATCATTACACTGGACCTCCATCATTATACTGGACCTCCATCATTACACTGGACCTCCATCATTACACTGGACCTCCATCATTACACTGGACTTCCATCATTACACTGGACCTCCATCATTACACTGGACCTCCATCATTATACTGGACCTCCATCATTACACTGGACCTCCATCATTACACTGGACCTCCATCATTACACTGGACCTCCATCATTACACTGGACCTCCATCATTACACTGAACTTCCATCATTACACTGGACCTCCATCATTACACTGGACCTCCATCATTACACTGGACCTCCATCATTACACTGGACCTCCATCATTACACTGGACCTCCATCATTACACTGGACCTCCATCATTACACTGGACCTTTATCATTACACTGGACCTCCATCATTACACTGGACCTCCATCATTACACTGGACCTCCATCATTACACTGGACCTCCATCATTACACTGGACCTCCATCATTACACTGGACCTCCATCATTACACTGGACCTCCATCATTATACTGGACCTCCATCATTATACTGGACCTCCATCATTACACTGGACCTCCATCATTACACTGGACCTGGATGGGGGGGGGGGGGGGGGTGTCAATGTAATAGTCCGGTGGCCATGTGATTAATAGTTCAGCAGCCCTATGGCTTGGGGGTAGAAGCTGTTAAGGAGCCTTTTGGTCCTAGACTAGGCGCTCCGGTACCGTTTGCCGTGTTGTAGCAGCGAGAACAGTCTACTACTTGGGTGACTGGAGTCTTTGACCATTTTTTGGGCCTTCCTCTGACACCACCTAGAATATAGGTTCTGGATGGCAGGAAGCTTTTGGAATTGAATTACATTTATTGACCCCAGTGATGTACTGGACCGTGCGTACTACCCTCTGTAGCGCCTTACGGTCAGACACCGAGCAGTTGCCATACCAGGCGGTGAAGGAGGCTTTCGAAGGTGCATCTGTAGAACTTTTTGAGGATCTGGGTACCCATGCCAAATCTTTTCAGTCTCCTGAGGGGGAAAGGGTGTTGTCATGCCCTCTCCACCACTGGGCTATTATAGTTTGTTGGTGATGTGGACGCCAAGGAACTTGAAACTCTCGAACCGCTCCACTACAGCCCTGTTGATGCCTGTTCGGCCTGCCTTTTCTTGTAGTCCACGATCAGCTCCTCTGTCTTGTTCACATTGAGGGAGAGGTTGCTGTCCTGCCACCACACTGCCAGGTCTCTGACCTCCTCCCTATATGCTGTTGTTGGTGATCAGACCTATCACTGGTGTAAACTACTGTATGTGCATAATGATGAATGGTGTGTGTTTGTGCAAATCCATACGTGGAAGGCCAGGAGCAGAAGTGTGTAAGTGTTTGAGGGTGATGACATGAGCAAGAATAAGATCACAGAGTGTGTGTGTGTGTGTGTGTGTGTGTGTGTGTGTGTGTGTGTGTGTGTGTGTGTGTGTGTGTGTGTGTGTGTGTGTGTGTGTGTGTGTGTGTGTGTGTGTGTGTCAGTCAGTCAGTCAGTGTGTGTATATATATGAAGAGATAAGCAAGCAGCCCCTGTGTCTACTGGGGTGTGAGTCTGCGTGCTTGGACTGCTTAGTGGTAAGCTTAAGAAGCAATTATGTTGACAAAAGTTCTATGTTTACTACTAGGGATGCAAAGGGTCGGAAACTTTTCCGACCCAGACATTTTCCATGGGAAGTTAAGCAGACAGCCCTCCAACCAGACAGCCCTCCAACCAGACAGCCCTCCAACCAGACAGCCCTCCAACCAGACAGCCCTCCAACCAGACATGCTTGATCTACTCATTTGCTGGATAAATACATCAAAAAGCATGAAGACTTCTGACTGAAGCCCATACACACTGCAGCGTACATGTTGGGCCCCAAGTATGCTGGCAAGAGCATCCTGTCTGGAGCAGAGATAAACCAGGCCTATGGTGTCATCACTACAGTGTCTCGCCACCTTGGCCTGGATGAGGGCAAGGTTCTTGGCTGTCTGGCGAAGTACACTTCCAAGCAAGGGCTTTGGGATGGAGAAGCAATATGGCAGTCGTGCCAACACATCTCATCAGCCATCTAGAGGAAGGTACTTTGTGGATCTGAGGCTCTTTCCCCTGTTGCCTCCATCATCCTCCAAATCCCACCAACATCAGCTGTCTCAGAGCGCAACTGGTCCTTGTTTGAGAACACACACACCAAAGCACGCAACAGGCTGACCAATACAAGGGTTGAAAAATTGGTGGCCATATGGGCAAATTTTTGGCTTTTTGAGCCTGACAAGTTAACCTCAACAAGGTTTAAAAGTGACAGTGAAGATGAGGCCTCAGAGTCTGATGTTCAAGAGGTGGACATTGAGCAGGTCCAGGGAGAAGACATGGAAGCCTGAGAGGAAGACAACCAAAGCTTTAGTTTCTGGACTATCATTTTACAGATGTATGTTGAAAACGTTTTTGGGAGATGTGATGGATCATTGGGGATCATTCAATATTCCCTTTCTTTTGTTGTTCAGTGAAATCATCCCATGTGAAGAGTCAACTCATTTAATCAAAGTTCAATTTGTAACTAAATAGTTTAAAAAATATATCTATTGGAAGGATTTAATCATTTGCAATGATGTCTCCTTCTGATGAGGTAAAATGTTTATGTTTCTGTCTCCATATGATATGGTAAATATATCCAATGCAAAAAACATCTACATTTAAATGGTATTAATATGAATCTGCATATATTCCCGTTAATTCCCACAGAAAGTTTCCACCTCTGAATATTCCCCAAAATGTGCAACCCTAATTACTACTTTATATGTAGTTGAGGCACATACCTTATTAAAATTATATTATATTATGTGGATCGAGGGATTGAGAGAGAGAGAGAGAGAGAGAAAACACAGAGAGAGAACACAGAGAGAGAACACAGAGAGAGAACACAGAGAGAGAAGGGGGAAAACAGAGAGAGAGAGAACACAGAGAGAGAAGGGGGAAAACAGAGAGAGAGAACACAGAGAGAGAAGGGGGAAAACAGAGAGAGAGAGAGAGAGAGATAGGGGAAAACACAGAGAGAGAAGGGGGAAAACACAGAGAGAGAGAGAAAACAGAGAGACAGGCAGGGTTTTATTTTTATTTACTTTTCTGCTCTTTTGCACACCAGTATTTATACTTGCACATCATCATCTGTACATCTATCACTCAAGTGTTAATTTACTAAATTGTAATTACTTCGGTACTATGGCCTATTTATTGCCTTATCTACCTGGTTAAATAAAGGTGAAATAAAAATAAGAAAGAGCAACAGAAAGACAGACAGCGAGATAACGACAGGGAGATAGTTAGAGGGAGACGGAGTTGAGAGAGAGAGAAATAAAGAACAAGTGAGAGAGACAGAGGAGAGAGAGAGACATAGAGAGAGAGAAAACAGAGAAAGAGAGAGAGAGTAAAGAAGTGGCACAGGGGTTGTCGTAGCATTTCAGCATTTGGGATTAATATGTGTCCATGTCACGGGGGCTGTGTGGGAGGAGACATGGTTCAATAGACCCTAGAAATATGTAGGAGGAGTATCCCTCTAAGACAGGGTGAGAAGGCGTGGGTGGAAGTGGTTCAGATAGTCAGATGATCGGTCATGGCCCTTTGTCCTACTGCTACTGGAACATCAACTAGAAACCCTCTTCTATCATTGATCTGTGTGTTCATCATGGGATTTCAGTGAGGATAATGCATCAAAGCACTTGAGGTTCTGCATCCTTATTCTCTAGATGTATTTTCAATGAATCTTCCTCTTTTCTGTCATTTCCCATCTTCCACTTTCTCATTCACACTATATTTCCCCCCCCCCCCCCCCCCCCCCCCCCCACCCCACCCCACCCCCCCTTGCTTCAATTTCAACGCTCCCACTCTTCACTATCCATGGCTATTTCTCTATTGCTGGTTGTTGTGTCTGCTCTGTCTACCTTGGACCAAATGTGTATGTGGAATGTGCAGTGGGTATAAATGATTGTCTTCCTGTCTCCTCGGACACATTGAGGTAGCGAGACATACAGAATGAGAGGGAGGGAGAGAGAGAGAGAGAGAGAGAGAGAAAGAAGGGGGAGAGAGGCAGGGGATAAGGAGACATACAGAGAGAGAGATAGACACGCAGAGAGAAAGAGAGAGTCTGCACACTAACCAGACCATGCTCCAATGGGACTAGTCCTGCCTGTCTGCCTCACTCTGCCCCTGGGGACTTTGTGGAAGAGGACAGATAGCTGGAAACAGGGAGTTCTTTCTGATGTCATTCAGGCAGAATAGAAAGGTGCCATCAGATGAATGGATGGAAGGATGAAGAGATGGTGAGATTAAGAGATGGAGGATTGGAGGGATGAAGAGATGGAGGAATGAAGAGATGGAGAGATGAGAGATGGAGGGTTGGAGAGATGGAGAAATGGATTTCAAATATATCAATAGTTGGAAAGGTGCCCTTTTCAAATATACTGTCTTATGCCAGTCTCCACCATTTGGTGACTGTTAAATCCCTCTGTACTAATCTGTCATGTAAACTCAGCAAAAAAAGAAACGTTATCTCGCTGTGGTGGTGGGGGGGGGGGGGGGGGGGGGGGGTTAAAAGCAAAGTAACAGTCAGTATCTGTTGTGGCCGCCAGCTGCTTAAGTACTGCAGTGCATCTCCTCCTCGTGAACTGCACCAGATTTGCCAGTTCTTGCTGTGAGATGTTACCCCACTCTTCCAACAAGGCACCTGCAAGTTCCCAGACATTTCTGGGGGGGAATGGCCCTCACCCTCACCCTCCGATCCCAGACGTGCTCAATGGGATTGAGATCCAGGCTCTTCTCTGGCCATGGCAGAACACTGACATTCTTGTCTTGCAGGAAATCACGCACAGAACGAGCAGTATGGCTGGAGGGTCATGTCAGGATGTCTTCCCTGTAACGCACAGTGTTGACATTGCCTGCAATGACAACAAGCTCAGTCCCATGATGCTGTGACTCACTGCCCCAGACCATGACGGACCCTCCACCTCCAAATCGATCCCGCTCCAGAGTACAGGCCGCGGTGTAACGCCCATTCCTTCGACGATAAACGCGAATCCGACCATCACCCCTGGTGAGACAAAACCGCGACTCCTTAGTAAAGAGCACTTTTTGCCAGTCCTGTCTGGTCCAGTGACAGTGGGTTTGTGCCCATAGGCGACATTGTTGCTGGTGATGTCTTGTGAGGACCTGCCTTACAACAGGCCTACAAGCTCTCAGTCCAGCCTCTCTCAGCCTATTGCGGACAGTCTGAGCACTGATGGAGGGATTGTGCGTTCCTGGTGTAACTCGGGCAGTTGTTGTTGCCATCCTGTACCTGTCTCGCAGGTGTGATGTTCAGATGTACCGATCCTGTGCAGGTGTTGTTACACGTGGTCTACCACTGAGAGGACGATCAGCTGTCCATCCTGTCTCTGTAGTGCTGTCTTAGGCGTCTCACAGTACGGACAATGCAATCTATTGCCCTGGCCACATCTGCAGTCCTCATGTCTCCTTGCAGCATGCCTAAGGCATGTTCACATAGATGAGCAGGGACCCTGGGCATCTTTCCTTCGGTGTTCAGTCAGTAGAAAGGCCTCTTTAGTGTCCTAAGTTTTCATAACTGTGACCTTAATTGTCTACCGTCTGTAAGCTGTTAGTGTCTTAACGACCGTTCCACAGGTGCATATTAATCAATTGTTTATGGTTCATTGAACAAGCATGGGAAACAGTGTTAAACCTTTTACAATGAAGATCTGTGAAGTTATTTGGATTTTTACGAATTATCTTTGAAAGACAGAGTCCTGAAAAGGGGAAGTTTTTTTGTTGCTGAGTTTATTATCCACCATGTATTACCTGTCATGTACTGTATCTTTTGAAGCTCAGTTTGTAGAGCATGACGTTTGTAATGCCAGAGTAGTGGGTTCGTTTCCCGGGTCCACCCATATACAGTGCCTTGCGAAAGTATTCGGACCCCTTGAACTTTGCGACCTTTTGCCACATTTCAGGCTTCAAACATAAAGATATAAAACTGTATTTTTGTGTATTATTTTGTGAAGAATCAACAACAAGTGGGACACAATCATGAAGTGGAACGACATTTATTGGATATTTCAAACTTTTTTAACAAATCAAAAACTGAAAAATTGGGCGTGCAAAATTATTCAGCCCCTTTACTTTCAGTGCAGCAAACTCTCTCCAGAAGTTCAGTGAGGATCTCTGAATGATCCAATGTTGACCTAAATGACTAATGATGATAAATACAATCCACCTGTGTGTAATCAAGTCTCCGTATAAATGCACCTGCACTGTGATAGTCTCAGAGGTCCGTTAAAAGCGCAGAGAGCATCATGAAGAACAAGGAACACACCAGGCAGGTCCGAGATACTGTTGTGAAGAAGTTTAAAGCCGGATTTGGATACAAAAAGATTTCCCAAGCTTTAAACATCCCAAGGAGCACTGTGCAAGCGATAATATTGAAATGGAAGGAGTATCAGACCACTGCAAATCCACCAAGTCCTGGCCGTCCCTCTAAACTTTCAGCTCATACAAGGAGAAGACTGATCAGAGTTGCAGCCAAGAGGCCCATGATCACTCTGGATGAATTGCAGAGATCTACAGCTGAGGTGGGAGACTCTGTCCATAGGACAACAATCAGTTGTATATTGCACAAATCTGGCCTTTATGGAAGAGTGGCAAGAAGAAAGCCATTTCTTAAAGATATCCATAAAAAGTGTAATTTAAAGTTTGCCACAAGCCACCTGGGAGACACACCAAACATGTGGAAGAAGGTGCTCTGGTCAGATGAAACCAAAATGGAACTTTTTGGCAACAATGCAAAACGTTATGTTTGGCGTAAAAGCAACACAGCTGAACACACCATCCCTACTGTCAAACATGGTGGTGGCAGCATCATGGTTTGGGCCTGATTTTCTTCAGCAGGGACAGGGAAGATGGTTAAAATTGATGGGAAGATGGATGGAGCCAAATACAGGACCAACCTGATGGAGTCTGCAAAAGACCTGAGACTGGGACGGAGATTTGTCTTCCAACAAGACAATGATCCAAAACATGAAGCAAAATATACAATGGAATGGTTCAAAAATAAACATATCCAGGTGTTAGAATGGCCAAGTCAAAGTCCAGACCTGAATCCAATCAAGAATCTGTGGAAAGAACTGAAAACTGCTGTTCACAAATGCTCTCCATCCAACCTCACTGAGCTCGAGCTGTTTTGCAAGGAGGAATGGGAAAAAATGTCAGTCTCTCGATGTGCAAAACTGATAGAGACATACCCCAAGCGACTTAGAGCTGTAATCGCAGCAAAAGGTGGCGCTACAAAGTATTAACTTAAGGGGGCTGAATAATTTTGCACGCCCTATTTTTCAGTTTTTGATTTGTTAAAAAAGTTGAAATATCCAATAAATGTCGTTCCACTTCATGATTGTGTCCCACTTGTTGTTGATTCTTCACAAAGAAATACAGTTTTATATCTTTATGTTTGAAGTCTGAAATGTGGCAAAAGGTTGCAAAGTTCAAGGGGGCCGAATACTTTCGCAAGGCACTGTATAAAATGCACGCATGACTGAAAGTTGCTTTGGATAAAAGCATCTGCTAAATGGGATATATATATATTGTACTGGACTTCCTCTACTCAGGATCAAAGGTGACAAGGGTTCTTCCCATGAGAACAGCTTGGTGACCCTTCAACCAGACATGTTGGTAAACATCAGTTTATAACAGTATATTGGCCTGGAGTGTATAATGTACAGTATATTATAAACTGGGTGGTTTGAGCCCTGAATTCTGATTGGCTGAATGCCATGGTATATCAGACCACGGGTATGACAAAATGTTTAGTTTTACTGCTGTAATTACCTTGGTAACCAGTTTATAATAACAATAAGGCACCTCGGGGGTTTGTGGTATGTGGCCATTATTCCACGGCTAAGGGCTGTATCCAGGCACTTCACATTGTTTCGAGGGTAAGAACAGCCCTTGGTATGGTATATTGGCCATATACCACACTTCCTCGGGCCGTATTGCTTAAATATAATATGGTGGTCATACTCTCCTAGGATCTCAGTCACTGATTCCGCTCTGTGTCTTACTCTTAGAGGCTCGTCTAACTCACTCTTAAAGGCCCATCCCGTGCCCTCTAACTCACTCTTAGAGGCCCATCCCGTGCCCTCTAACTCAGACTTAGAGGCCCATCCCGTGCCCTCTAACTCACTCTTAGACTGTGTCACAGTCTTAGAAGCTCATCCCCTGGCCATTCCTCTCCTCTGTCTTGGTCCTACACCGCCCAATCTAATTTCCTGTGGGATCGGCCCCTAATACCACAAGACTGACTAAATACGCTTTCCGAGGAGGCTGTGGTGATGGTTTGGCCCGTAGAGTGTTTTAGATGATGTATGTGTGTCATAGATCCACATGTCAGGGTCTCAAAAGGTCAGGTGGTATTGGAATGATGATTGATCAGAGCTGTGGCACAGAGCTGTGACAGCTGCGAGGGGATATGTGTGTGTGTGTGTTTGTGTTAGAGGTTGTGTGTGTCTGTGTTAGAGCTTGTGTGAGTGTGTGTATGTGTTTGTGTTAGAGGTTGTGTGTGTGTGTGTGTGTTTGTTAGAGGTTGTGTGTGTGTGTGTGTGTTAGAGGTTGTGTGTGTGTGTATGTGTGTTAGAGGTTGTGTGTGTGTGTATGTGCACGTTTGAGGGTACGTGTGTGTTAGAGGTTCTGTGTGTGTGTGTATGTGTGTTAGAGTTTGTGTGAGTGTGTGTATGTATATGTGCACGTTTGAGGGTGCGTGTGTGTGTGTGTGTGTTAGAGGCTCTGTGTGTGTGTGTGTGTGTGTGTGTGTGTGTGTGTGTGTTTTATCTCCAAACGCCAAGCTCCCGGCCTATATCTCTAATCATGGCACACACATCAATAGGCAGGCATGCAGGTGAGCCACATTGCAACTCAGAGATGAATAATGGATGGATATGACATTATTAAAACACTTGGGTTATTCATCCAAAGCTGTACGTCGAGGCAGGCAGAGAGCAGTAGAGAACACCATACATCTAGACAGGTCTCAGCAGAGGAAAAAGGGTTAACAGAGGTAGAGAGGAGACAGGGGAGGTAGAGAGGAGACAGGGGAGGTAGAGGGTTAACACAGAGGTAGAGATGAGTCAGGGGAGGTTAAGGGTAAACACAGAAGTAGAGATGAGTCAGGGGAGATAGAGGATTAACACAGAGGTAGAGAGGAGACAGGGGAGGTAGAGAGGAGACAGGGGAGGTAGAGAGGAGTCAGGGGAGGTAGAGAGGAGACAGGGGAGGTAGAGGGTTAACACAGAGGTAGAGATGAGACAGGGGAGGTAGAGAGGAGACAGGGGAGGTAGAGAGGAGACAGGGGAGGTAGAGGGTTAACACAGAGGTAAAGATGAGACAGGGGAGGTAAAGGGTTAACAGGGGAGGTAGAGGGTTAACACAGAGGTAGAGAGGAGACGGGAGGTAGAGGGTTAACACAGAGGTAGAGAGGAGACAGGGGAGGTAGAGGGGAGACAGGGGAGGTAGAGGGTTAACACAGAGGTAGAGAGGAGACGGGAGGTAGAGGGTTAACACAGAGGTAGAGAGGAGACAGGGGAGGTAGAGAGGAGACAGGGGAGGTAGAGGGTTAACACAGAGGTAAAGATGAGACAGGGGAGGTAAAGGGTTAACAGGGGAGGTAGATGGTTAACACATAGGTAGAGAGGAGACGGAAGGTAGAGGGTTAACACAGAGGTAGAGAGGAGACAGGGGAGGTAGAGAGGAGACAGGGGAGGTAGAGAGGAGACAGGGGAGGTAGAGGGTTAACACAGAGGTAAAGATGAGACAGGGGAGGTAAAGGGTTAACAGGGGAGGTAGAGGGTTAACACAGAGGTAGAGAGGAGACGGGAGGTAGAGGGTTAACACAGAGGTAGAGAGGAGACAGGGGAGGTAGAGATGAGACAGGGGAGGTAGAGATGAGTCAGGGGAGGTAAAGGGTTAACACAGAGGTAGAGAGGAGACAGGGGAGGTAGAGATGAGTCAGGGGAGGTAAAGGGTTAACAGAGGTAGAGAGGAGACAGGGGAGGTAGAGAGGACACAGGGGAGGTAGAGAGGAGACAGGGGAGGTAGAGATGAGTCAGGGGAGGTAAAGGGTTAACAGAGGTAGAGATGAGACAGGGGAGGTAAAGGGTTAACACAGAGGTAGAGAGGAGACAGGGGAGGTAAAGGGTTAACACAGAGGTGGAGAGGAGACAGGGGAGGTAGAGAGGAGACAGGGGAGGTAGAGAGGAGTCAGGGGAGGTAGAGGGTTAACACAGAGGTAGAGATGAGACAGGGGAGGTAGAGAGGAGACAGGGGAGGTAGAGATGAGTCAGGGGAGGTAAAGGGTTAACGGGTTAACAGAGGTAGAGAGGAGACAGGGGAGGTAGAGAGGAGACAGGGGAGGTAGAGGGTTAACAGAGGTAGAGATGAGACAGGGGAGGTAGAGAGGAGTCAGGGGAGGTAGAGAGGAGTCAGGGGAGGTAGAGAGGAGACAGGGGACGTAGAGGGTTAACACAGAGGTAGAGAGGAGACAGGGGAGGTAGAGGGTTAACACAGAGGTAGAGATGAGACAGGGGAGGTAGAGAGGAGTCAGGGGAGGTAGAGAGGAGACAGGTGAGGTAGAGGGTTAACACAGAGGTAGAGATGAGTCAGGGGAGGTAGAGAGGAGTCAGGGGAGGTAGAGAGGAGACAGGGGAGGTAGAGATGAGTCAGGGGAGGTAGAGAGGAGTCAGGGGAAGTAAAGGGTTAACAGGGGAGGTAGAGATGAGACAGTGGAGGTAGAGGGTTAACACAGAGGTAGAGATGAGTCAGGGGAGGTAGAGAGGAGACAGGGGAGGTAGAGAGGAGACAGGGGAGGTAGAGAGGAGACAGGGGAGGTAGAGGGTTAACAGAGAGGTAGAGAGGAGACAGGGGAGGTAGAGATGAGTCAGGGGAGGTAAAGGGTTAACACAGACACAGATGGACACACACACACACACACACACACACACACACACACACACACACAGCTGTACATTTTCATCATTTATTTAGTGCAATGAAACAAAGAGCCCCCAATTATGTATGGGAAGCCATTATGACCTTAGGCCACTACTATTGATAATCATTATCCACACTGTAAACATGTCCACAGGAGAACGGCTCATAATAACGTTCGGAACGGAGCGGATGGAATGGCATCAATGACCTGGAAACCATGTGTTTGATGTATTTGATACCGTTCCACTGATTCCGCTCCAGCCATTACCACGAGCCCGTTTCTCCCTAATAAAGGTCCCACCAACCTCCTGTGATGTACGCAATATCCCTGAATAATTTAACTGAGCTGCATCAAACCTACACACATAAATAACCAGCGTACACACCATCTCCACTGCCGACCCTTTCATGTTCTTTTCTGATACGAGACACTAATAGGCTCATATAAAATGTCTCTGATGTTGGAATAATTACAAAAACCCAGTCTAAAGCACAGACTGCCTGTGATGGTTTCAAAGAGACTAACAGGTGTGTGTGTGTGTGTGTGTTCGCTCCAACCCCTCAGGTAAAGGGGACCTGATCGGCAGTGACTCCCTGACCAAGAAGCAGGTGATTAAGACGAACGCCAACGTGAAGGCTCTGACCTACTGTGACCTGCAGTACATCAGTCTGAAGGGACTGAGGGAGGTTCTCCGGCTCTACCCAGAGTACGCCCAGAAGTTCATCTCTGAGATACAACATGATCTGACCTATAACCTCAGAGAGGGTCACGGAGCTGACGTGAGTCGAACTGCAACGCAGGCATGCATACGCTACTAAACACACACATGCAGTAAAGAAAAACACACACACACACACACACACACACACACACATGCAGTAAAAACATGCACACACAGACACACACACGTGCACACAGACACACACTAGTACATTGTTAATTGTAATATTTCCCTCAATAAAAAGAAAACAGTCATTACATTCATTCTTACACCAGCCTGCCTACAGCTCTACAGCTTACAGCTCTACAGCTCTACCTGGTTTGTTTGATCAATAGAGCGAGGAGGGACGGGTTCGTCTGTGTGTGTGCCTGCGTGCACACTTGTGTGTCTCTCTGTGTGAGAGTGGTGAGACCAGTAACAAAATGGAGTCCCTCTCATATCTGTGTGAGAGTGGTGAGACCAGTAACAAAATGGAGTCCCTCTCTTGTCTCTGTTATCTCCTAGTGCTGCAGTATAAAGCTCTGAAGGGCTTGGTTCTGATCTAGCCTGAGGGTACATTCACCTTCAAAGGGCACATCATGCACTGTATTCATAAACACTGCTCACCCTAGCTCGGGCTCTCGCTTCTTAAAAACACATCCACCCTTCCGTACACACACACTTGGCTGGCTCAACGAGACAGGAATAGCAGCGTGCAGCGTTTTGGAGTGTGTGCTGGAGCTAAAAATAGCACGGGGGAAGGCAGGGGCTCTCCCTGACTGGCTGTGTCCCCACAGCTCCTGCTAAATTTGGATGCTGCCTGATAAAAATAGCCCAGACAGCAAGGAGGAGAGAGGGAGGATGGGGAAGAGGAGGATAGGGGAGGACGCGCTCCTGCCCCGACTCCCCTCATATCACTCCTCCCTTCACAGTAACATGTTTATTTCATGTCTAATCTAACCTCAGAGCCCCAGAGGAAAGTAGGGGCTGCTTCACTGTGCAGGTGTGTGTGTGCATGTGCATGTGCCTGTGTGTGCGTGTGCCTGTGTGTGTGTGTGCGTGTGCGTGTGCATGTGTGTGTGTGTGTGTGTGTGTGAACATGTGCGTGTGCACGTGCATAAGATTACATGCATACAGTACCAGTCAAAAGTTTGGACACACCTACTCATTCCAGGGTTTTTCTTTATTTTTACTATTTTCTAAATTGTAGAATAATAGTGAAGACATCAACACTATGAAATAACACATATGGAATCATGTAGTAACCAAAAAGTGTTAAACAAAACAAAATATATTTTATTTTTATTTTATTTTTCAAATCTACGAAATAACACAAATAGAATCATACAGTAACCAAAATATATTTTATATTTGAGATTCTTCAAAGTAGCCACCCTTTGCCTTGATGACAGCTTTGCACACTCTTGGCATTCTCTCAACCAGCTTCATGAGTTGGTCACCTGGAATGCATTTCAATTAACAGGTGTGCCTTGTTAAAAGTACATTTGTGGAATCTCTTTCCTTCTTAATGCGTTTGAGCCAATCAGTTCTGTTGTGACAAGGTAGGGGTGGTATACAGAAGATAGCCCTATTTGGTAAAATACCATATTATGGCAAGAACAGCTCAAATAAGTAAAAAGAAACGACAGTCCATCATTACTTTAAGACATGAATGTCAGTCAATATGAAACATTTCAAAACTTTGAAAGTTTCTTCAAGTGCAGTTGCAAAAACCATCCAGCGCTATGATGAAACTGGCTCTCATGAGGACAGCCACAGGAAAGGAAGACCCAGAGTTACCTCTGCTGCAGAGGATAAGTTTAAGTAACAGACACATCTCAACATCAACTGTTCAGAGGAGACTGTGTGAATCAGTCCTTTTTATTTTTATTTCACCTTTATTTAACCAGGTAGGCTAGTTGAGAACACCTTTATTTAACCAGGTAGGCTAGTTGAGAACACCTTTATTTAACCAGGTAGGCTAGTTGAGAACACCTTTATTTAACCAGGTAGGCCAGTTGAGAACACCTTTATTTAACCAGGTAGGCTAGTTGAGAACACCTTTATTTAACCAGGTAGGCTAGTTGAGAACACCTTTATTTAACCAGGTAGGCTAGTTGAGAACACCTTTATTTAACCAGGTAGGCCAGTTGAGAACACCTTTATTTAACCAGGTAGACTAGTTGAGAACACCTTTATTTAACCAGGTAGGCTAGTTGAGAACACCTTTATTTAACCAGGTAGACTAGTTGAGAACACCTTTATTTAACCAGGTAGGCCAGTTGAGAACACCTTTATTTAACCAGGTAGGCCAGTTGAGAACACCTTTATTTAACCAGGTAGGCTAGTTGAGAACACCTTTATTTAACCAGGTAGGCCAGTTGAGAACACCTTTATTTAACCAGGTAGGCCAGTTGAGAACACCTTTATTTAACCAGGTAGGCTAGTTGAGAACACCTTTATTTAACCAGGTAGGCTAGTTGAGAACACCTTTATTTAACCAGGTAGGCTAGTTGAGAACACCTTTATTTAACCAGGTAGGCCAGTTGAGAACACCTTTATTTAACCAGGTGGCCAGTTGAGAACACCTTTATTTAACCAGGTAGGCCAGTTGAGAACACCTTTATTTAACCAGGTGGCCAGTTGAGAACACCTTTATTTAACCAGGTAGGCCAGTTGAGAACACCTTTATTTAACCAGGTAGGCCAGTTGAGAACACCTTTATTTAACCAGGTAGGCCAGTTGAGAACACCTTTATTTAACCAGGTAGGCCAGTTGAGAACACCTTTATTTAACCAGGTAGGCCAGTTGAGAACACCTTTATTTAACCAGGTAGGCCAGTTGAGAACACCTTTATTTAACCAGGTAGGCCAGTTGAGAACACCTTTATTTAACCAGGTAGGCTAGTTGAGAACACCTTTATTTAACCAGGTAGGCCAGTTGAGAACACCTTTATTTAACCAGGTAGGCCAGTTGAGAACACCTTTATTTAACCAGGTAGGCCAGTTGAGAACACCTTTATTTAACCAGGTAGGCCAGTTGAGAACACCTTTATTTAACCAGGTAGGCTAGTTGAGAACACCTTTATTTAACCAGGTAGGCTAGTTGAGAACACCTTTATTTAACCAGGTAGGCCAGTTGAGAACACCTTTATTTAACCAGGTAGGCTAGTTGAGAACACCTTTATTTAACCAGGTAGGCCAGTTGAGAACACCTTTATTTAACCAGGTAGGCCAGTTGAGAACACCTTTATTTAACCAGGTAGGCTAGTTGAGAACACCTTTATTTAACCAGGTAGGCTAGTTGAGAACACCTTTATTTAACCAGGTAGGCTAGTTGAGAACACCTTTATTTAACCAGGTAGGCCAGTTGAGAACACCTTTATTTAACCAGGTAGGCTAGTTGAGAACACCTTTATTTAACCAGGTAGGCCAGTTGAGAACACCTTTATTTAACCAGGTAGGCTAGTTGAGAACACCTTTATTTAACCAGGTAGGCCAGTTGAGAACACCTTTATTTAACCAGGTAGGCCAGTTGAGAACACCTTTATTTAACCAGGTAGGCCAGTTGAGAACACCTTTATTTAACCAGGTAGGCCAGTTGAGAACACCTTTATTTAACCAGGTAGGCCAGTTGAGGACAAGTTCTCATTTACAACTGAGACCTGGCCAAGATAAAGCAAAGCAGTGCAACAAAAACAACAACACAGAGTTACACTTGTGAGATAAAAAAATGTATGGTTGAATTGCTGCAAAGAAACCACTACTAAAGGACACCAATAAGAGACTTGCTTTGGCCAATAAACACGAGCAATGGACATTAGACAGGTGGAAACCTGTCATTTGGTCTGATGAGTCTAAATTTGAGATTTTTGGCTCCAACCGCCGTGTCTTTGTGAGACGCAGAGTAGGTGAACGGATAATCTCTGCATGTGTGGTTCCCACCGTGAAGCATGGAGGAGGTGGTGTGATGGTGCTTTGCTCGTGACAGTCAGTGATTTATTTATAATTAAAGGCACACTTAACCAGCATGGCTACCACATCATTCTGCAGCGATATGCCATCCCATCGGGCTTGCGCTTAGTGGGACTATCATTTGTTTTTCAACAGGACAATGACGCAAACACACCTCCAGGCTGTATAAGGGCTATTTGACCAAGAAAGAGAGAGATGGAGTGCTGCATCAGATGACCTGGCCTTCACAATCACCCGACCTCAACCCAATTGAGTTGGTTTGGGATGAGTTGGACCGCAGAGTGAACGAAAAGCAGCCAACAAGTACTCAGCATATGTGAGAACTCATTCAAGACTGTTGGAAAAGCATTCCAGGTGAAGCATGTTGAGAGAATGCCAAGAGCGTTCAAAACTGTCATCAAGGCAAAGGGTGGCTACTTTGAAGAATCTCAAATAAAAAATACATTTTACATGTTCAATACATGTTCAACAATATTTTTGTTACTACATGATTCCATATGTGTTATTTCATAGTTTAAAATTAAGAAAAACCCTTGATTGAGTAGGTTTGTCCAAACTTTTGAATTGTACTGTACATGTGTTTGTTTATGTCTCAGAACATCAATAATTCAGCCAGGGGTGTGGACTGTTGTCCAAATGTGCTTCTTAGATCAAATCAAAATCAAATCAAATGTATTTATATAGCCCTTCGTACATCAGCTGATATCTCAAAGTGCTGTACAGAAACCCAGCCTAAAACCCCAAACAGCAAGCAATGCAGGTGTAGAAGCACGGTGGCTTGGGAAAACTCCCTAGAAAGGCCAAAACCTAGGAAGAAACCTAGAGAGGAACCAGGCTATGTGGGGTGGCCAGTCCTCTTCTGGCTGTGCCGGCTGGAGATTATAACAGAACATGGCCAAGATGTTCAAATGTTCATAAATGACCAGCATGGTCAAATAATAATAATCACAGTAGTTGTGGAGGGTGCAGCAAGTCAGCACCTCAGGAGTAAATAGATGCAGATTTGACTGTGTATTATGTATTTAAAACCCAGCACAGGGAGTGGAGAACAGAACAGAAAGCCAAGACAAGACAAACCAGAAACAACAACAGCCTTCAGTGACGCCCTTCTTATTCTCATCAAACAATTACTGCAGAAACACCACCTCACAGTCTGAACACTGATAGTCTACCAGAATACGATGTGCACTTTGCCCCTGTTTAGATTAGGGGGTAGTGCTGGAGGGAGGAGGGAAAATAGCTTATTTTTTTATAACAGCAATAAATATATTCCCTCCCCACTGTCTCTGCCGATTCACTTACTTCTGACTGACAGTCTCATGACACAGGAGCTGGAGGGAACACTAACACAATGTTCTGGGTCTCATGACACAGGGGCTGGAGGGAACACTAACACAGTGTTCTGGGTCTCATGACACAGGAGCTGCAGGGAACACTAACACAATGTTCTGAGAACACCCGTCAGCCCTGTTCACACTGTAGTGCACGTGTAGACACACACACACACACACACACACACACACACGTTTGCTTCCACTTCAGCATGCTTTGCAGCCATGGACGTATAGATTACACCCCCGCACAGTGAGGCAGCCCCTGCTTGCCTCTCGGGCTCTGAGCTAATATTAGGAAGTGGGAACTAAACATAGACATGCTACTGTGAAGGGAGGAGACAGACTGATATGAGGAGAGCGGGGGAGGATAGGAGGGGGGAAAAGAGTGCTGATCAGAGAGAGAGGGAGAAAAGAGAGAGAGAGGGAGAAGAGAGAGAGGGAGAAGAGAGAGAGAGACGTGTACATGTCCTCAGTGAAAACAATGTGCTGAGCAAATGTCAAATTGGCTGTTTACCAAATTACCGTACTACAGACCACAACTTCACCCTTCACCCTAAATGACAAACAAACAAACCAAAACAAAGGCAAAGTCTTCTCATGCTTTGTTGACTTCAAAAACGCTTTTGACTCAATTTGGCATGAGGGTCTGCTATACAAACTGATGGAAAGTGGTGTTGGGGGTAAAACATACAATATTACAAAATCCATGTACACAAACAACAAGTGTGTGTTTAAAATTGGCAAAAAACACACATATTTTTCCACAGGGCCATAGGGTGAGACAGGGATGCAGCTTAAACCCCACCCTCTTCTACATATCAACAAATTGGCAAGGGCACTAGAACAGTCTGCAGCACCCGGCCTCCCCCTACTAGAATCTGAAGTCAAATGTCTACTGATGATCTGGTGCTTCTGTCGCCAACCAAGGAGGGCCTACAGCATCACCTAGATCTGTCCCCAACCAAGGAGGGCATACAACAGCACCTAGATCTGTCCCCAACCAAGGAGGGCATACAACAGCACCTAGATCTGTCCCCAACCAAGGAGGGCCTACAACAGCACCTAGATCTTATGCACAGACCTGGGCCCTGACAGTAAATCTCAGTAAGACCAAAATAATGGTGTTCCAAAAAAGGTTAAGTTGACAGGACCACAAATACAAATTCCATCTAGACACTGTTGCCCTAGAGCACACAAAAAACTATACATACCTTGGCCTAAACATCAGCGCCACAGGTAACTTCCACAAAGCTGTGAACAATCTGAGATACAAGACAATAATGGAATTCTATGCCATCAAAAGGAACATAAAATTCAACATACCAATTAGGGTCTGGATAAAAATAATTGAAACGGTTATAGAACCCATTGCCCTTTATGGTTGTGAGGTCTGGGGTCCGCTCACCAACCAAGAATTCACTAAATGGAACAAACACCAAATTGAGACTCTGCACGCAGAATTCTGCAAAAATATCCTCTGTGTACAACGTAGAACACCAAATAATGCATGCAGAGCAGAATTAGGCCGATAACCGCTAATTATCAAGATCCAGAAAAGAGCCGTTAAATTCTACAACCACCTAAAAGGAAGCGATTCCCAAACCTTCCATAACAAAGCCATCACCTACAGAGAGATGAACCTGGAGAAGAGTCCCCTAAGCAAGCTGGTCCTGGGGCTCCCTTCACAAACACAAACACTGAGCCCCAGGACAGCAACACAATCATGAGAAAACACAAAGATAATTCTTCCAATGTGTCAAATAATTAACAAAAAAAATGCTATTTGGCCCTAAACAGAGAGTACACAGTGGCAGAATACCTGACCACTGTGACTGACCCACAATTAAGGAAAGCTTTGACTATGTACAGACTCATTGAGTATACGGCGGCCTATGTGCGCACTGCCCACAAAATGAGGTGGAAACTGAGCTGCACTTTCTAACCTCCTGCCAAATGTATGACCATATTAGAGACACATATTTCCCTCAGATTACACAGATCGACAAAGAATTTGAAAACAAACCTGATTTTGATAAATTCCCATATCTACTGGGTGAAATTCCACGGTCTGCCATCACAGCAGCAAGATGTGTGACCTGTTGCCACAAGAAAAGTGCAACCAGTGAAAAACAAACACCATCGTAAATACAACCCATATTTATGTTTATTTATTTTCCCTTCTGTACTTTTAAGTAATTTGCAAATGTCTCTATTATTTTGGAACTTGTGTGAGTGTAATATTTACTGTTTATTTCACTTTTGTTTATCCATTTCACTTGCTTTGGCAATGTAAACATGTTTCCTATGCCAATAAAGCTCCTTGAATTGAATTGAGAGAGAATAAAGCCCCTTGATTTGAATTGAGAGAGAATAAAGCCCCTTGAATGCAATTGAGAGAGAATAAAGCCCCTTGATTTGAATTGAGAGAGAATAAAGCCCCTTGAATTCAATTGAGAGAGAATAAAACCCCTTGAATTCAATTGAGAGAGAATTAAGCCCCTTGATTTCAATTGAGAGAGAATAAAGCCCCTTGAATTCAATTGAGAGAGAATAAAGCCCCTTGAATTCAATTGAGAGAGAATAAAGCCCCTTGAATTCAATTGAGAGAGAATAAAGCCCCTTGAATTCAATTGAGAGAGAATAAAGCCCCTTGAATTCAATTGAGAGAGACAGAGTGAGAGAGAGAGAAATAGCCAGTTCAGGACTTTGATGAGGAATGTGGTAAGATAACTGCACTTGTTTTGATTTATGATGTGATTGATTTGTAATTTTATCAGTCGCTTTTGAATTTAATTTGTTGTAATGTGAAATTGTAAATGGTTTGTGTCATGTTGATCAATGGGTTTCCCCTTGGTTAAATAAAGGTTAAATTAATAAAACAATAAGAGTCTTTGATCAAAGTGAAAGCAGAGAGAAGAGTAGAAAACAGAGAAGAGAGAGAAAGGGGTCTGGGCTTGTCCACATGGTGAAATATCACACCCATTCATTATCTCATTTACTGAAGAGGCCTATGGACGTGTTATGTATTCATTATCTCATTTACTGAAGAGGCCTATGGACAGGTGTTATGGATTCATTATCTCATTTACTGAAGAGGCCTATGGACAGGTGTTATGGATTCATTATCTCATTTACTGAAGAGGCCTATGGACGTGTTATGTATTCATTATCTCATTTACTGAAGAGGCCTATGGACATGTGTTATGTATTCATTATCTCATTTACTGAAGAGGTCTATGGATGTGTTATGGTTTCATTATCTCATTTACTGAAGAGGCCTATGGACAGGTGTTATGGTTTCATTATCTCATTTACTGAAGAGGCCTATGGACAGGTGTTATGGATTCATTATCTCATTTACTGAAGAGGCCTATGGACGTGTTATGTATTCATTATCTCATTTACTGAAGAGGCCTATGGACAGGTGTTATGGTTTCATTATCTCATTTACTGAAGAGGCCTATGGATGTGTTATGGTTTCATTATCTCATTTACTGAAGAGGCCTATGGACAGGTGTTATGGTTTCATTATCTCATTTACTGAAGAGGCCTATGGATGTGTTATGGTTTCATTATCTCATTTACTGAAGAGGCCTATGGACAGGTGTTATGGTTTCATTATCTCATTTACTGAAGAGGCCTATGGACAGGTGTTATGGTTTCATTATCTCATTTACTGAAGAGGCCTATGGACAGGTGTTATGGATTCATTATCTCATTTACTGAAGAGGCCTATGGACAGGTGTTATGGTTTCATTATCTCATTTACTGAAGAGGCCTATGGATGTGTTATGGATTCATTATCTCATTTACTGAAGAGGCCTATGGACAGGTGTTATGGTTTCATTATCTCATTTACTGAAGAGGCCTATGGATGTGTTATGGTTTCATTATCTCATTTACTGAAGAGGCCTATGGACGTGTTATGTATTCATTATCTCATTTACTGAAGAGGCCTATGGACAGGTGTTATGGTTTCATTATCTCATTTACTGAAGAGGCCTATGGATGTGTTATGTATTCATTATCTCATTTACTGAAGAGGCCTATGGACAGGTGTTATGGTTTCATTATCTCATTTACTGAAGAGGCCTATGGATGTGTTATGGTTTCATTATCTCATTTACTGAAGAGGCCTATGGACAGGTGTTATGGTTTCATTATCTCATTTACTGAAGAGGCCTATGGATGTGTTATGGTTTCATTATCTCATTTACTGAAGAGGCCTATGGACAGGTGTTATGGTTTCATTATCTCATTTACTGAAGAGGCCTATGGACAGGTGTTATGGTTTCATTATCTCATTTACTGAAGAGGCCTATGGACGTGTTATGTATTCATTATCTCATTTACTGAAGAGGCCTATGGACGTGTTATGTATTCATTATCTCATTTACTGAAGAGGCCTATGGATGTGTTATGGTTTCATTATCTCATTTACTGAAGAGGCCTATGGACAGGTGTTATGGTTTCATTATCTCATTTACTGAAGAGGCCTATGGACAGGTGTTATGGTTTCATTATCTCATTTACTGAAGAGGCCTATGGACGTGTTATGTATTCATTATCTCATTTACTGAAGAGGCCTATGGACAGGTGTTATGGATTCATTATCTCATTTACTGAAGAGGCCTATGGATGTGTTATGGTTTCATTATCTCATTTACTGAAGAGGCCTATGGATGTGTTATGGTTTCATTATCTCATTTACTGAAGAGGCCTATGGACAGGTGTTATGGATTCATTATCTCATTTACTGAAGAGGCCTATGGACAGGTGTTATGGTTTCATTATCTCATTTACTGAAGAGGCCTATGGACGTGTTATGTATTCATTATCTCATTTACTGAAGAGGCCTATGGACAGGTGTTATGGATTCAGGTACAAACTCTCTGTTTAGATAGTGGATGAGATATACCTTCACACACACACGACTGGCACCACCTGGCATCTGTAAGGTCAGAACAATTAAACACAGCCTCTCCCTCCTTCCCCTCCCCCCTTTAGTAATGTGTTGTAGCAGGTGTTCCCTGTGGTCTAAGACCAGTAGATTTAGCTTGTCCTTTCAACACAACGCCTTCTCATGTAATCTCATAGCCCACTAATTCCTGCTTTGTTTGGCTCATCGGCTTTTAGAAGTCATGTTTGTCTCTGAGGACATTGTTGTATTATTCATTTGACGTTGGGTGAGAGGGGTAGGGGGGGGCTGGGTGAGAGGGGTAGGGGAGGGCTGGGTGAGAAGGGTAGGGGAGGGCTGGGTGAGAAGGGTAGGGGAGGGCTGGGTGAGAGGGGTAGGGGAGGGCAGGGTGAGAGGGTTAGGGGGGCTGGGTGAGAGGGGAGGGCTGGGTGAGAGGGGTAGGGGAGGGCAGGGTGGGAGGGTTAGGGGAGGGCTGGGTGAGAGGGTTAGGGGAGGGCAGGGTGAGAGGGGTAGAGGAGGGCTGGGTGAGAGGGGACGGCTGGGTGACAGGGGTAGGGGAGGGCTGGGTGAGAGGGGTAGAGGAGGGCTGGGTGAGAGGGGACGGCTGGGTGACAGGGGTAGGGGAGGGCTGGGTGAGAGGGGAGGGGAGGGCAGGGTGAGAGGGTTAGGGGAGGGCTGGGTGAGAGGGGAGGGGAGGGCTGGGTGACAGGGGTAGGGGAGGGCTGGGTGAGAGGGGTAGGGGAGGGCAGGGTGAGAGGGGTAGGGGGGCTGGGTGAGAGGGGTAGGGGAGGGCTGAGTGAGAGGGTTAGGGGAGGGCAGGGTGAGAGGGGTAGGGGGGCTGGGTGAGAGGGGTAGGGGAGGGCTGGGTGAGAGGGGTAGGGGAGGGCAGGGTGAGAGGGTTAGGGGAGGGCTGGGTGAGAGGGGTAGGGGAGGGCTGGGTGAGAGGGGTAGGGGAGGGCTGGGTGACAGGGGTAGGGGAGGGCTGGGTGAGAGGGGTAGGGGGGCTGAGTGAGAGGGGTAGGGGAGGGCAGGGTGAGAGGGGTAGGGGAGGGCTGGGTGAGGGGGTAGGGTAGGGCTGGGTGAGGGGTAGGGGAGGGCTGGGTGACAGGGGTAGGGGAGGGCTGGGTGACAGGGGTAGGGGAGGGCAGGGTGAGAGGGGTAGGGGCAGGGATGGATGAGAAGGGTGGGGTCAGGGATGGATGAGAGGGGTGGGGGCAGGGATGGATGAGAGGGGTAGGGGCAGGGATGGATGAGAGGGGTAGGGGCAGGGATGGATGAGAGGGGTGGGGGCAGGGATGAATGGAAGTGTGTGTGTGAGGAATGGATATCAAACTCATAGAGAGAAGCTGGGACTAGATGGTACAAGTCTACCTCCCACTGGTAGTGTGGTGTTACTGCACCTACTCTAGGCTACTGTGGTCTTCTTGTGTTGTGGATCATTATCATTCCCCACTCAACCTTGCCTCTAGCCTGGTCTGAAAAAAACGCATCTAGCCCCTTCCCCTTTTCCTAAAGCCTATTCCTAAAGCCTAACTCTGGAGAAAAAGCTGAAGGAATTAGATATTATATAGTTTACACTTATCTGATGCTTTCGTATAGTCGAATGTACCTTTATCACGTCTCTCTCTCCCCTCCCTCCCTCTTGGTTGCTCTCCCCCTCCCATTCCCTCACTCTCTCTCTCTCCCCTCCCTCCCTCTTGGTTGCTCTCCCCCTCCCATTCCCTCACTCTCTCTCTCTCCCCTCCCTCCCTCTTGGTTGCTCTCCCCCTCCCATTCCCTCACTCTCTCTCTCTCTCCCCTCCCTCCCTCTTGGTTGCTCTCCCCCTCCCATTCCCTCACTCTCTCTCTCTCTCTCTCCCCTCCCTCCCTCTTGGTTGCTCTCCCCCTCCCATTCCCTCACTCTCTCTCTCTCTCCCCTCCCTCCCTCTTGGTTGCTCTCCCCCTCCCATTCCCTCACTCTCTCTCTCTCTCCCCTCCCTCCCTCTTGGTTGCTCTCCCCCTCCCATTCCCTCACTCTCTCTCTCTCTCCCCTCCCTCCCTCTTGGTTGCTCTCCCCCTCCCATTCCCTCACTCTCTCTCTCTCTCCCCTCCCTCCCTCTTGGTTGCTCTCCCCCTCCCATTCCCTCACTCTCTCTCTCTCTCCCCTCCCTCCCTCTTGGTTGCTCTCCCCCTCCCATTCCCTCACTCTCTCTCTCTCCCCTCCCTCCCTCTTGGTTGCTCTCCCCCTCCCATTCCCTCACTCTCTCTCTCTCTCCCCTCCCTCCCTCTTGGTTGCTCTCCCCCTCCCATTCCCTCACTCTCTCTCTCTCTCCCCTCCCTCCCTCTTGGTTGCTCTCCCCCTCCCATTCCCTCACTCTCTCTCTCTCTCCCCTCCCTCCCTCTTGGTTGCTCTCCCCCTCCCATTCCCTCACTCTCTCTTGCTCTCTCTCTCTCTCCCCATTTATCTCTCCACAGGTGGACTGGGAGAGTAATGGAAGTTTGGTGAAGAAGCTGTCTTCCATTAAGGAAGATGAGGAGGGTGATGAAGAGCAGAGCTCTGTGTCGCGTGCCCCTCGTTCCCCTCGACGTCTGACCAGGGTTCTCAACTCGCCCCTGCGTTCGCCCCTGCTGCACCCTCGACCCTTCCGCCCCCCCTCAGAACACACCCGCCCCCCCACTCTGCAGATACCTGTGGTCAGCTTCAGCAGTGCGCCACTGGAGCTCAGTCCAAGGTAGGGAAATCACAGACTCAGTCATTCTACACACACACACAAATCACACATGCACGCACACAAAGTTTTGCAACCAATGGGTCGTTCCACGTAAATATACATTTTTCACCAATATTGAATTTTAAAATCCTGTTATATTAAATGAAGTGCCCTTTAATATAGACCACATGGAGAATACAATCGAATCAGATTTGTTCTGTTTTATGAATGAAGGCTTGCTAAAGTGCTAAAATTCTGCATTTTGTCATGTCCCTCCGTCAACCCTGTTTCACTTCTAGGACGATTTCAACCCACTTAATCCAAAAATATCTCCAACATCATTGTAAAGTCCTAGTTAGTCTGTTGCTTTGACAAAGTCAAAGTCTGAAGATGATTTATTTCATGTGATTAATGTCTGTCCCTCATGTTAAGGTCAACCCTGTTACATGAACTGAACTCGGGTTTAATATGGTGAAACTATTCCTTTTTTTTCTCAAAATAAAAATGGAAGATCTAATAGTCAAATCATAGTGTAAAAGCAGGTGAGCTGGTTCTACTTTTTTTGTAAAATTTCTGGTGTTTTGTGGAAAACTGAGCGCGACAGAGTGTAACAAGTCAACGCCATTACTCATAAATAGACAGGCTAGAAATGTTTTAGCAATTACATTTTTGGGGTGAAGCTTGCAGTCAATTTACACTCCCTGTTCCACCTAACAAGCTTATATTCCCTCTGTAACAAGAGGATTTATGGCTGATTTAATATTAAATCGTCAACCATGTTACAGTCAACCCTGATACGGTCAACCATGATACGGTCAACCGTGATACGGTCAACCCTGCAGTTAATATAGTATTGTTTTTATTTAATATCTCGAGATGGGAAATGTAGTTTTTTTATGAAGTTGAAAATGTGTTCTTTATGATAGAATGTTAAAATTAGGTGAAATCAAGTTTTTGTTGTTGTTGCGAGTTACACTCAAAAGGCACTGAATTGGTGGAACGGGTAGAGTAGAGAGGACGAGAAATGGAAATGGGAGAGAAAAAGGGCTGAGGAAGCAGGGCTTGAATTGATGGAGCTCAACTTCCTCCACAACACTGTTGGTGTGTTTATTCATCTTTATTCCCCTCTTTCTTTCTCTCTCTCTCTCTCTCTCTCTCTTTCTTTCTAGGTTTGTGGATGGTATTGAGACAGAGAGCAGTGTGAACTCCTCCCAGAAGTTTGAGTTTAGCTCCAGGCTGGTACACAGTGGTAAACCATCCCCAGGACTAGGTAATACAACGTTTTATAGTGATTCCTATGTTGTTGATGTAAATAATATTTGTTGGTCCGTGATGTGTAATGAGGAGCAACCTGACGCTGCACTTGACACATTTATCCCAGTTACTAATAAGCATGCAACCATTAAGAAAATGAGTGAAGAGGAATTGAAAAACGGTGTGGTTGAGAGGGATGAGGCAAAATAAATGGCAATACATACTGCAAATAGAGAAATCATGTGACTAAACTGAATCAAAAGAAGAAGAAACTACACTATGAAACAAAGACAAATGACATAAGGAATGATAGTAAAACTCTTTGGAGCACCTTAAATGAAATGTTGGGCAAAAAGGAAAACTCTGCTCCATCATTCATTGAATCAGATGCCTCATTCATCACAAACCCCACTGATATTGACAACTACTTTATTGTTTTTTTTTCATTGGCAAGATTAGCAAACTTAGGCATGACATGCCAGCAACAAACGCTGACACTACACATTCACGTGTATCTGACCAAATGAAGAAAGACAAGCATTGTAATTTTGAATTCCGTAAAGTAAGTGTGGAAGAGGTGAAAAAAATGGTTGTCTATCAACAATGACAAGCCTACTAGAAAGTGTGTGCCCTCGGGCCTGGAGGGAGCAAAAGTTATTCCCCTACCTAAGGATAGTAAAGCCCTCTTTACTGGCTCAAATAGCCGACCAGTCAGCCTGTTACTAACCCTTTGCAAACTTTTGGAAAAAAATTGTATTTGACCAGATACAATGCTATTTTACATTAAACAAATTGACAACAAACTTTCAGCATGCTTATAGGGAAGGACATTCAACAAGCACATCACTTACACAAATGATTGAGGGGGCTGTTTTGTTAGACTTTGGTGTGGCTTTTGACATTATCGATCATTGTCGGTTGCTGGAAAAAACTTTTGTTATGGATTTACACCCCCTGCTATATTGTGGATATAGAGTTACCTGTCTAACAAAACATAGGGTGTTCTTCAATGGAAGCCTCTTCAACAAAATCCAGGTAGAATCAGGAATTCCCCAGGGCAGCTGTCTAGGCCCCTTACTTTTTTCAATCTTTACTAACGACATGCCACTTGCTTTGAGCATAGCCAGTGTGTCTATGTACAGTTGAAGTCAGAAGTTTACATACACTTAGGTTGACGTCATTAAAACTCATTTTTCAACCACTCACAAAATTCTTGTTAACAAACTATGGTTTTGGCAAGTCATTTAGGACATCTACTTTGTGCATGACGCAAGTAATTTTTCCAACAATTGTTTACAGACAGATTATTTTACTTATAATTCACTGTATCATAATTCCAGTGGGTCAGAAGTTTACATACACCAAGTTGACAGTGCCTTTAAACAGCTTGGAAAATTCCAGAAAATGTTGTTGTGGCTTTAGAAGCTTCTGATTGACATCATTTGAGTCAATTGCAGGTGTACCTGTGGATGTATTTCAAGGCCTACCTTCAAACTCAGTGCCTCTTTGCTTGACATCATGGGTAAATCAAAAGAAATCGGCCAAGACTTCAGAAAAACAATTGTAGACCTCCACATGTCTGGTTCATCCTTGTGATAAATTTCCAAACGCCTGAAGGTACCACGTTCATTTGTATAAACAATAGTACGCAAGTATAAACACCATGGCACCATGCAGCCATCACACCGCTCAGGAAGGAGACTCATTCTGTCTCCTAGAGATGAACGTGCTTTGGTGCGAAAAGTGCAAATCAATCTCAGAACAACAGCAAAGGACCTTGTGAAGATGCTGGAGGAAACAGGTACAAAAGTATCTATATCCACAGTAAAACGAGTCCTAAATCGACATTACCTGAAAGGCCACTCAGCAAGGAAGAAGCCACTGCTCCCAAACCGCCATAAAAAAAGCCAGACTATGGTTTGCAACTGCACATGGGGACAAAGATCATACTTTTTGGAGAAATGTCCTCTGGTCTGATGAAACAAAAATAGAACTGTTTGACCATAATGACCATCGTTATGTTTGGAGGAAAAAGGGGGAGGCTTGCAAGCCGAAGAACACCATCCCAACCGTGAAGCATGGGGGTGGCAGCATCATGTCGTGGGGGTGCTTTGCTGCAGGAGGGACAGGTGCACATCACAAAATAAATGACATCATGAGGCAGGAAAATGATGTGGATATATTGAAGCAACATCTCAAGACATCAGTCAGAAAGTTAAAGCTTGGTCGCAAATGGGTCTCCCAAATGGACAATGACCCCAAGCATACTTTCAAAGTTGTGGCAAAATGGCTTAAGGACAACAAAGTCAAGGTATTGGAGTGGCCATCACAAAGCCCTGACCTCAATCCTATAGAAAATTTGTGGGCAGAACTGAAAAAGATTGTGCGAGCAAGGAGGACTACAAACCTGACTCAGTTACACCAGCTCTGTCAGGAGGAATGGGCCAAAATTATTGTGGGAAGCTTGTGGAAGGCTACCTGAAACGTTTGACCCAAGTTAAACAAAATAAAGGCAATGCTACCAAATACTAATTGCGTGTATGTAAACTTCTGACCCACTGGGAATGTGATGAAAGAAATAAAAGCTGAAATAAATCTCTCTACTATTATTCTGACATTTCACATTCTTAAAATAAAGTGGCGATCCTAACTGACCTAAGACAGGGTCATTTTTTCCTGGATTAAATGCCAGGAATTGTGAAAAACTGAGTTTAAATGTCTTTGGCTAAGGTGTATGTAAACTTCCAACGTCAACTGTATGCGGATGACTCAACACTATACACGTCAGCTACCACAGCGACTGAAATGACTCAACACTATACACGTCAGCTACCACAGCGACTGAAATGACTCAACACTATACACGTCAGCTACCACAGCGACTGAAATGACTGCAACACTTAGAGCTGCAGTTAGTTTCAGAGTGGGTGGCAAGGAATAAGTTAGTCCTAAATATTTCAATATCTAAAAGCATTGTATTTGGGAAAAATCATTCACTAAACCCTGAACCTCAACTAAATCTTGAAATTAGTAATGTGGTAATTGAGCAAGTTGAGGAGACTAAATTGCTTGGAGTAACCCTGTAAACTATCATGTTAAACTTGGAGTAACCCTGTTAGCTATTGTTAAGTGTCATGGTCAAAACATATTGATACAACAATAGCTAGGATCGAGAGAAGTCTGTCCATAATAAAGTGCTGCTCTACCTTCTTAACAGCACTAGTTTTGTCAAACATGGACCACAGTTCAGTCGTGTGGTCATGTGCCACCAAGAGGAACTTAGAAAATTGCAATTGGCTGAGAACAGGGCAGCACGGCTGGCCCTTGTATGTACAGAGAGCTAACAATAATATGCATGTCAATCTCTCCAGGCTCAAAGTGGAGGAGAGATTGACTTCACCACTACTTGTATTTGTGAGAGGTATTGACATGTTGAATGCACCAAGCTGTCTGTTTGAACTACTGGCACACTGCTCAGACACCCATGCATACCCTACAAGACGGGGGCGGGGTAGCCTAGTGGTTAGAGCGTTGGACTAGTAACCGGGAGGTTGCAAGTTCAAACCCCCGAGCTGACAAGGTACAAAATCTGTCGTTCTGCCCTTGAACAGGCCGTCATTGAAAATAAGAATTTGTTCTTAACTGACTTGCCTAGTTAAATAAAGGTTAAATAAAAAAAATGTCACCAGAGGTCAAGTCCAGAACAGACTATGGGAGGCGCACAGTACGACATAGAGCCACTACATGGAACTCTATTCCACATCAAGTAACATCAAGTAACTCATGCAAGATTTAAAAACAGATAAAAATACTGGATCAGTGGAGGACTGTGAAGCAACACAAACAGGCACACACACACGTACAAATGGATTTTGTGTTGTAGATATGTGGTAATAGAGAAGGGGCCTGAGGGCACACACTTGATATGTTGTGAATGTATTGTAATGTTTTTAAAATGTCTTAATTTAGCTGGACTACAATAAGAGTAGCTGCTGCCTTGGCAGGAACTAATGGGGATCTATAATAAACCCCAAGAAGAGTAGCTGCTGCCTTGGCAGGAACTAATGGGGGTCCATAATAAACCCCAGGAAGAGTAGCCGCTGCCTTGGCAGGAACTAATGGGGATCCATAATAAACCCCAGGAAGAGTAGCTGCTGCCTTGGCAGGAACTAATGGGGATCCATAATAAACCCCAGGAAGAGTAGCTGCTGTCTTGGCAGGAACTAATGGGGATCCATAATAAACCCCAGGAAGAGTAGCTGCTGCCTTGGCAGGAATTAATGGGGATCCATAATAAACCCCAAGAAGAGTAGCTGCTGCCTTGGCAGGAACTAATGGGGATCCATAATAAACCCCAAGAAGAGTAGCTGCTGCCTTGGCTAGTGGGGATCCGTAATAAACCCCAGGAAGAGTAGCTGCTGCCTTGGCAGGAACTAATGGGGATCCATAATAAACCCCAAGAAGAGTAGCTGCTGCCTTGGCAGGAACTAATGGGGATCCATAATAAACCCCAAGAAGAGTAGCTGCTGCCTTGGCAGGAATTAATGGGGATCCATAATAAACCCCAAGAAGAGTAGCTGCTGCCTTGGCAGGAACTAATGGGGATCCATAATAAACCCCAAGAAGAGTAGCTGCTGCCTTGGCAGGAACTAATGGGGATCCATAATAAACCCCAGGAAGAGTAGCTGCTGCCTTGGCTAGTGGGGATCCGTAATAAACCCCAAGAAGAGTAGCTGCTGCCTTGGCAGGAACTAATGGGGATCCATAATAAACCCCAAGAAGAGTAGCTGCTGCCTTGGCAGGAACTAATGGGGATCCATAATAAACCCCAAGAAGAGTAGCTGCTGCCTTGGCAGGAACTAATGGGGATCCATAATAAACCCCAAGAAGAGTAGCTGCTGCCTTGGCAGGAACTAATGGGGATCCATAATAAACCCCAGGAAGAGTTGCTGCTGCCTTGGCAGGAACTAATGGGGATCTATAATAAACCCCAAGAAGAGTAGCTGCTGCCTTGGCAGGAACTAATGGGGATCCATAATAAACCCCAAGAAGAGTAGCTACTGCCTTGGCAGGAACTAATGGGGATCCATAATAAACCCCAAGAAGAGTAGCTGCTGCCTTGGCAGGAATTAATGGGGATCCATAATAAACCCCAAGAAGAGTAGCTGCTGCCTTGGCAGGAACTAATGGGGAGCCATAATAAACCCCAAGAAGAGTAGCTGCTGCCTTGGCAGGAACTAATGGGGATCCATAATAAACCCCAGGAAGAGTAGCTGCTGCCTTGGCTAGTGGGGATCCGTAATAAACCCCAAGAAGAGTAGCTGCTGCCTTGGCAGGAACTAATGGGGATCCATAATAAACCCCAAGAAGAGTAGCTGCTGCCTTGGCAGGAACTAATGGGGATCCATAATAAACCCCAAGAAGAGTAGCTGCTGCCTTGGCAGGAACTAATGGGGGTCCATAATAAACCCCAGGAAGAGTAGCTGCTGCCTTGGCAGGAACTAATGGGGATCCATAATAAACCCCAGGAAGAGTAGCTGCTGCCTTGGCAGGAACTAATGGGGATCCATAATAAACCCCAGGAAGAGTAGCTGCTGTCTTGGCAGGAACTAATGGGGATCCATAATAAACCCCAGGAAGAGTAGCTGCTGCCTTGGCAGGAATTAATGGGGATCCATAATAAACCCCAAGAAGAGTAGCTGCTGCCTTGGCAGGAACTAATGGGGATCCATAATAAACCCCAAGAAGAGTAGCTGCTGCCTTGGCTAGTGGGGATCCGTAATAAACCCCAGGAAGAGTAGCTGCTGCCTTGGCAGGAACTAATGGGGATCCATAATAAACCCCAGGAAGAGTAGCTCCTGCCTTGGCAGGAACTAATGGGGATCCATAATGAACCCCAGGAAGAGTAGCTGCTGCCTTGGCAGGAACTAATGGGGATCCATAATAAACCCCAAGAAGAGTAGCTGATGCCTTGGCAGGAACTAATGGGGATCCATAATAAACCCCAGGAAGAGTAGCTCCTGCCTTGGCAGGAACTAATGGGGATCCATAATAAACCCCAGGAAGAGTAGCTGCTGCCTTGGCTAGTGGGGATCCGTAATAAACCCCAAGAAGAGTAGCTGCTGCCTTGGCAGGAACTAATGGGGATCCATAATAAACCCCAAGAAGAGTAGCTGCTGCCTTGGCAGGAACTAATGGGGATCCATAATAAACCCCAAGAAGAGTAGCTGCTGCCTTGGCAGGAACTAATGGGGATCCATAATAAACCCCAAGAAGAGTAGCTGCTGCCTTGGCAGGAACTAATGGGGATCCATAATAAACCCCAGGAAGAGTTGCTGCTGCCTTGGCAGGAACTAATGGGGATCTATAATAAACCCCAAGAAGAGTAGCTGCTGCCTTGGCAGGAACTAATGGGGATCCATAATAAACCCCAAGAAGAGTAGCTACTGCCTTGGCAGGAACTAATGGGGATCCATAATAAACCCCAAGAAGAGTAGCTGCTGCCTTGGCAGGAATTAATGGGGATCCATAATAAACCCCAAGAAGAGTAGCTGCTGCCTTGGCAGGAACTAATGGGGAGCCATAATAAACCCCAAGAAGAGTAGCTGCTGCCTTGGCAGGAACTAATGGGGATCCATAATAAACCCCAGGAAGAGTAGCTGCTGCCTTGGCTAGTGGGGATCCGTAATAAACCCCAAGAAGAGTAGCTGCTGCCTTGGCAGGAACTAATGGGGATCCATAATAAACCCCAAGAAGAGTAGCTGCTGCCTTGGCAGGAACTAATGGGGATCCATAATAAACCCCAAGAAGAGTAGCTGCTGCCTTGGCAGGAACTAATGGGGATCCATAATAAACCCCAAGAAGAGTAGCTGCTGCCTTGGCAGGAACTAATGGGGATCCATAATAAACCCCAAGAAGAGTAGCTGCTGCCTTGGCAGGAACTAATGGGGATCCATAATAAACCCCAAGAAGAGTAGCTGCTGCCTTGGCAGGAACTAATGGGGATCCATAATAAACCCCAGGAAGAGTTGCTGCTGCCTTGGCAGGAACTAATGGGGATCTATAATAAACCCCAAGAAGAGTAGCTGCTGCCTTGGCAGGAACTAATGGGGATCCATAATAAACCCCAAGAAGAGTAGCTACTGCCTTGGCAGGAACTAATGGGGATCCATAATAAACCCCAAGAAGAGTAGCTGCTGCCTTGGCAGGAACTAATGGGGATCCATAATAAACCCCAAGAAGAGTAGCTGCTGCCTTGGCAGGAACTAATGGGGATCCATAATAAACCCCAGGAAGAGTAGCTGCTGCCTTGGCAGGAACTAATCGGGATCCATAATAAACCCCAAGAAGAGTAGCCGCTGCCTTGGCAGGAACTAATGGGGATCCATAATAAACCCCAGGAAGAGTAGCCGCTGCCTTGGCAGGAACTAATGAGGATCCATAATAAACCCCAGGAAGAGTAGCTGCTGCCTTGGCAGGAACTAATGGGGATCCATAATAAACCCCAGGAAGAGTAGCTCCTGCCTTGGCAGGAACTAATGGGGATCCATAATGAACCCCAGGAAGAGTAGCTGCTGCCTTGGCAGGAACTAATGGGGATCCATAATAAACCCCAAGAAGAGTAGCTGCTGCCTTGGTAGGAACTAATGGGGATCCATAATAAACCCCAAGAAGAGTAGCTGCTGCCTTGGCAGGAACTAATGGGGATCCATAATAAACCCCAAGAAGAGTAGCTGCTGCCTTGGCAGGAACTAATGGGGATCCATAATAAACCCCAGGAAGAGTTGCTGCTGCCTTGGCAGGAACTAATGGGGATCTATAATAAACCCCAAGAAGAGTAGCTGCTGCCTTGGCAGGAACTAATGGGGATCCATAATAAACCCCAAGAAGAGTAGCTACTGCCTTGGCAGGAACTAATGGGGATCCATAATAAACCCCAAGAAGAGTAGCTGCTGCCTTGGCAGGAACTAATGGGGATCCATAATAAACCCCAAGAAGAGTAGCTGCTGCCTTGGCAGGAACTAATGGGGATCCATAATAAACCCCAGGAAGAGTAGCTGCTGCCTTGGCAGGAACTAATCGGGATCCATAATAAACCCCAAGAAGAGTAGCCGCTGCCTTGGCAGGAACTAATGGGGATCCATAATAAACCCCAGGAAGAGTAGCCGCTGCCTTGGCAGGAACTAATGAGGATCCATAATAAACCCCAGGAAGAGTAGCTGCTGCCTTGGCAGGAACTAATGGGGATCCATAATAAACCCCAGGAAGAGTAGCTCCTGCCTTGGCAGGAACTAATGGGGATCCATAATGAACCCCAGGAAGAGTAGCTGCTGCCTTGGCAGGAACTAATGGGGATCCATAATAAACCCCAAGAAGAGTAGCTGCTGCCTTGGCAGGAACTAATGGGGATCCATAATAAACCCCAAGGAGAGTAGCTGCTGCCTTGGCAGGAACTAATGGGGATCCATAATAAACCCCAAGAAGAGTAGCTGCTGCCTTGGCAGGAACTAATGGGGATCCATAATAAACCCCAGGAAGAGTAGCTGCTGCCTTGGCTAGTGGGGATCCGTAATAAACCCCAAGAAGAGTAGCTGCTGCCTTGGCAGGAACTAATGGGGATCCATAATAAACCCCAAGAAGAGTAGCTGCTGCCTTGGCAGGAACTAATGGGGATCCATAATAAACCCCAAGAAGAGTAGCTGCTGCCTTGGCAGGAACTAATGGGGATCCATAATAAACCCCAAGAAGAGTAGCTGCTGCCTTGGCAGGAACTAATGGGGATCCATAATAAACCCCAAGAAGAGTAGCTGCTGCCTTGGCAGGAACTAATGGGGATCCATAATAAACCCCAGGAAGAGTAGCTGCTGCCTTGGCTAGTGGGGATCCGTAATAAACCCCAAGAAGAATAGCTGCTGCCTTGGCAGGAACTAATGGGGATCCATAATAAACCCCAAGAAGAGTAGCTGCTGCCTTGGCAGGAACTAATGGGGATCCATAATAAACCCCAAGAAGAGTAGCTGCTGCCTTGGCAGGAACTAATGGGGATCCATAATAAACCCCAAGAAGAGTAGCTGCTACCTTGGCAGGAACTAATGGGGATCCATAATAAACCCCAGGAAGAGTTGCTGCTTCCTTGGCAGGAACTAATGGGGATCTATAATAAACCCCAAGAAGAGTAGCTGCTGCCTTGGCAGGAACTAATGGGGATCCATAATAAACCCCAAGAAGAGTAGCTACTGCCTTGGCAGGAACTAATGGGGATCCATAATAAACCCCAAGAAGAGTAGCTGCTGCCTTGGCAGGAACTAATGGGGATCCATAATAAACCCCAAGAAGAGTAGCTGCTGCCTTGGCAGGAACTAATGGGGATCCATAATAAACCCCAGGAAGAGTAGCTGCTGCCTTGGCAGGAACTAATGGGGATCCATAATAAACCCCAAGAAGAGTAGCTGCTGCCTTGGCAGGAACTAATGGGGATCCATAATAAACCCCAAGAAGAGTAACTGCTGCCTTGGCAGGAACTAATGGGGATCCATAATAAACCCCAGGAAGAGTAGCCGCTGCCTTGGCAGGAACTAATGGGGATCCATAATAAACCCCAAGAAGAGTAGCTGCTGCCTTGGCAGGAACTAATGGGGATCCATAATAAACCCCAGGAAGAGTAGCTGCTGCCTTAGCAGGAACTAATGGGGATCTATAATAAATACAAATACAATCGTCTCCCCACTAGTCTGTTGCTGCTCTCACTCTCCAACACATATTTTAACAAGGAACTTACATCTCTCTGTGTGTGTGTGTGTGTGTGTGTCTGTCTGTCTGTCTGTCTGTGTGTGTGTGTGTGTGTGTGTCTGTGTGTGTGTGTGTGTGTGTGTCTCTGTGTGTGTGTGTGTGTGTGTCTCTCTGTGTGTGTGTGTGTGTGTGTGTGTGTGTGTGTGTGTGTGTGTGTGTGTGTGTGTGTGTGTAGGGATCCTGGAGCAGTCAGATATCAAGCAGAGTGTTTCTAAGCTGAGTGACGAGGTGAGAGGTTGTAGTTCGGTATCCTAGAATCCATGAATCTTACAACATAAACACACAGTAACATAACACGTAAAACACCTAACTCTCAAGTGTCTGTCCGTCTTGTCCACAGATGAGCACTCTCTCCCAGCAAGTCTCTCATCTCAGCCAGGAGCTAAAGGAAATGACCCGCCTGCTCCGGCCCCTCCTCCTTGTGGCGCCTCAGCCAATCCTGACAGCCATAACGCCCAACCTGACTCCACCCCCCAGCAGTGCCAACAAACCGTCCTCCAACACACCTCTGGTGGTCCCACCTCCAGCCCCGCCCTGCTCCCCGTCGCCCCACCCCCAACGAACGCAGTCCTGCTCACTATTGGACAGTGCTGACACGGGGAACGTGGGCTTGCCAAGTTGCCTCCTCCCAACCCCCCCTCCACAGAGGCCTCCAGCCCAGACCCAGGCTCCAATCTCCCCAGAGAGAAGTTCTAAGGACTTACCCCACTCCAACCCCCCTTCCCCTGGGACAGAAGACATGAGGGGGTCACCCCACCTCTCCAACCACACCACCTCTAGCAACAGTTTCCTTCCCTCTGCCCAGGACAGATGTACCCTAGCCTCTGGCACCATGTCCCCCTCCCTCTCTTTCTCCTTGTCCCTCTCCTCCTCCCCCTCCTGCTCTCCCTGCCAGGGTCCCCATCACTCACGATCTGGCAGCCACAGCAGGGGCCTGCTCCCCCCGCCCCCCTCCCAGGACAACACGCCCCCGCCTTCCTCCCATTGCTCCGCTCCTCCGTCACTCAGCTCCTCACCTGGAGACCATAAGCTGAAGTTGGTTTTCCCCTCTTCCTACTCCACTCCCCTCATCCCTCCCCTCCCCTCTCCTTACCCCTCGACCCTCTCCCTGGGCCCGTTCTACCTGGACTCTCTGAGGGGGGAGACGCAGGGGGGCACCAGGCTGGAGGCAGGACACCTGGCGCTGGAGATGCAGGAGAGGGGAGGAGAGAGGGGGGAGAGACGCTCCCAGATGATGGAGCACATCAGCTACATGGACGAGGAAGGGCCAGCTCTGTGACAGAGAGGCAGATTACATGCAAGAAGAAACAGCAGAGACAGAATGAAGAGAAGAGAGGAGAGTACGTAGCCCGCTCGTCCAGAATGCAACATTGAACCTGTGAGACAGACAGGCAGACAGAGATCAAAATGACTATAGGTGGAAACCAATAGCATCACTGAAAAATACCCCACCAGGACAGTAGCAAGACACCAGTTCTAACAGTACTCTGATCAGGCACTCTGGTCATGTTAAAGCAACACATCCTCCTCATCTATGGACTTCATGATGTCATAAGTGAAATGTGCATCCCTACTCCTCTTCTGGCCAAATGTTCCCAACCAACCACCCCTTCATGACATCACAGACAGTACATAGGACTGGGAATGTAAACTCTAGTTCAACCTCTGTTGTGTGGTTTCAAAATTATACTAACATCTATTGCTTGAATATCAACCACGGCTGACTTCAAATGAGGAGTTCATTTAACTTCAACTTAATGTTTCTTCAGAGTTTCTCTGCTACTTGTTATCTGGGGGTGATTTGTTACATACATCTCCACAAAGAACACACACACACTTGCACTGTGGTCTTACATTATGTGACATCCTATAAGTCTCAATCCAGCCTACACACACAATCAGTTCTCCCTCCAAACAAGTGGCCATATTCAACACAAGACAATCAGTGAACTTACAAAACACATGGAACCAACCGAAACATGAAGACAAACACCGCAGTAGGTCTGGAGGTAGAAGGGAGGGAGCCGGTGTGCCACAGAGGCCAGGTTTAGGTTTAAGAAGCCATGCATACGGGTGGGTGAGTGGAATATACAGTAGGTCTATGAGTGACAACCAGACTGTACATTGAATGAGTTCCCACATCAACTCCAGCTTTTAGGCATCCAGCCATTCGTGCCTTCTCCTTGGAAAACACACACACTGCTAGTCGTATACATCGTATCATCCCCACCTGGTGATTATGTTGTGATTCACCGTTGACCATTAAGCCATTGACCATCACTTTCATTTTGAAAGGCATTTATTTGATGTAGAACGTGTGTTAAAATCTCCTGTTGGATTCGGGTGTTCTGGCCTTTTTTCGTCCATCGCCCGTTCAACCAGAGACATCTCAGCGTCATATCAAAGCCCACACGCACCAACACAAGCACACCAGTGGAGGCTGCTGAGGGGAGGATGGCTAATAATGGCTGGAATGGCATAAATGGAATCAAACACATTTTATACCGTTCCATTCACTCCATTCCATCCATTAAACTCAATTCAAGCCATTATGATGAGCCGTCCTCACCTCAGCAGCCTCCACTGAAGCACGCACGGGCGCACACACGCGCACGCACATACACACCTGCCATGTCCGCAGCATCATCTGCATCCCATGTTTAAGTGTCAACCTCTGGATGACACAGGTTTATCCTACAAAGACAAGGCTCAGACATTGCTGAAGTGGTCAGAGGACTAATTGTACTAGCATTGTCTGGTGCTCGGTGTACTAGGTGCACTAGAGTTGTTTTGGGGGGCACAGTCAGATTGAGATACTGGTTTCTATTTTCTGTAACGGGGTGAGGATGAGACTGAGGATGAGGCTGGGGATGAGGATGCGTGAAGATGTGTTGGAGGAGAGGCACACAAAGGGTGCAGGTCAGGGGTCAAGATGTTAATGCTCGTCACAGCTAACTGCATGAGGAATGTGCTTGTTTCAGAACGAGGGGAGAGGAGGGTGGGCTTACTGTGCTGCCAGAGGTTTGGACAGGCTTAAGATGTATTTTATTAACTCTTACCAACTTTACCAGAAACACGATACAACAATAAACAAAGTGTTGTTTTATAAGATCCACGCTTCTGTAATGTTTTGTACCCGACTCTTTGTCTGTGATGTGATGTTCAGTGGTTTCACGTCCCAATTCCAAGTTGATTTAATCAACCAGGGTAATAGCCTTGTAACCAGTGAACCTCCAACTGATGCACACGTTCAGTTGTCACACCTGGGACTCGTTTTTCACCTGCCCCACATTGATAAACAACTTTGCTGTACCTCCACCTTGTCCGAGGACAAAAAAAGACAGTACTCACTGACCAAGTCCATCTTTCAGGTCTGCATATCTTTCAAAATGGTAAGATTCATTCCATCAGAGCTTCAGTGAGGTTTGAAATGTCAGGGAGAGGAAAAGTTTAGACGATTCTGAGGGGAACAAACCAAACGGCTAAAAGTAAAGAACATTTAACATTTTATCTTGTTATGGATCCATCTTAGAGCCTCCTGAAAGGTAACAGACTAGAGAGTGTCAGAGCCACTGACACTATAGTGACCCTCTACGGCCGGTTCAGAGTCACCCACTGACAATATAGTGACCCTCTACGGGAAGGTTCAGAGTCACTCACTGACACTATAGTGACCCTCTACGGGCCGGTTCAGAGTCACTCACTGACACTATAGTGACCCTCTACAGGCCGGTTCAGAGTCACTGACACTATAGTGACCCTCTACAGGCCGGTTCAGAGTCACTCACTGACACTATAGTGACCCTCTAAGGCCGGTTCAGAGTCACCCGCTGACACTATAGTGACCCTCTACGTCCGGTTCAGAGTCACCCACTGACACTATAGTGACCCTCTACGTCCGGTTCAGAGTCACCCACTGACACTATAGTGACCCTCTACGGGCCGGTTCAGAGTCACTTACTGACACTATAGTGACCCTCTACAGGCCGGTTCAGAGTCACTCACTGACACTATAGTGACCCTCTACGGGCCGGTTCAGAGTCACCCACTGACACTATAGTGACCCTCTACGGGCCGGTTCAGAGTCACTGACACTATAGTGACCCTCTACAGGCCGGTTCAGAGTCACTGACACTATAGTGACCCTCTACAGGCCGGTTCAGAGTCACTGACAGTATAGTGACCCTCTACGGCCGGTTTACCCAGATACAGGTTAAGCCTAATCCTAGACTAAGAATTATGCTCCATGGTGATTCACCATTGAAAGTGCTTTTTAGTCCAGGACTAAGATTAATCTGGGTCCAGTCCATCTACTACCATTATGGGGTGCGGCAGGCAGCCTAGTGGTTAGAGCGTTGGGCCAGTAACCCAAGCTGACCAGGTAAAACTCTGTCGTTCTGCCCGTGTTCCTAGGCTGTCATTGTAAATAAGAATTTGTTCTTAACTGACTTGTCTAGTTAAATAAAAGGTTTAAAACATTTGTAAATATTTTATTGACCACAGGATCCTCCCATTGTTGCTCTGTTCACACCATAGAAACACACACCCTACTTCCTGTTGGAACCAGGATCAGAAACAGGAAGAAAACAAAGAGATGAAAAATCCCCAAAATATATTTATATGTTTATATATATTTACGAGGTATGTATGCACACAAAAAAAGAAATCACCACACATTTCAAAATTAACAGTCTTTTTTACCCAAACGTGTCCTCTCGTGACATAAAGCCATTCAAATAATAATAATAGTAATATCAATAATCAATAATTAGCTAAATTAAAGCAAGAGGAAGTGATGCTCCCACAACCCTGCCCTCTCCGTCAGAACCTTTAGTCCATCAGAACCTTCAGTCCGTCAGCACCTTTAGTCCATCAGAACCTTTAGTCCTTCAGAACCTTTAGTCCGTCAGAACCTTTAGTCCGTCAGAACCTTTAGTCCTTCAGAACCTTTAGTCCTTCAGAACCTTCAGTCCGTCAGAACCTTCAGTCCGTCAGAACCTTCAGTCCGGCTCTGTGACGTCTTTCTGTCCATCTCCTCCATAACGAGTCCAAAAGCACCTAGGCCTCCTGGCCACAAGGTGGCGATGTGCTGCGATGGCTGGCTGCTGTGCTGCACATTACTAATCCTTTCTTCCTTCACATCAAGTCCAAGAAACAAAAACAAAATCTTCACCTCTTTGCATAAAAAAATAATAATAATAATGAAACCTACCCCCAGTTGGTGAGCAGCGAACACTCGTTTCCCCATCCAACCGAGTCTTAAAGTCTCCGGCTGGGATGGAGGTCAGTATTGGGGTGATGAGGTGGAAGGGGACTCTGCCTCTGCAGCTCAAAAGGTGTCTTTGTGCAACCAAACAAAAACGGAAGATTAAAGTGAAGGAGATCAGAACAAAACAATGGCAGCAAGGAGGCAGGTCTCCTCCTGGCAGGTCTCCTCCTGGCAGGCGGTTGGTTTGTTAGTTGTGTTGTTAGGGGAAACAACATCTGAGACTGCCCCCGTGGGGTCACGCCAGATAATGCTGCATCGCTGTTTTCGCCCTGAGAGAGACGGAGAGAGTCAGTACACTATCCTATAACATAATGAGCGCGCACGTGTGTGTGTGTGTGTGTCACACCTTTCACAGAGGTTGGGGTCTAAGGCCTGGGTGAGTTTGTGCAGAATGTCTACAAAGCCCAACTCCCTCAGCTTGTCCTGACGCTCCTGGCAGCCTGAGAACAGAGACACCGACGTAGGAAGGTTAGAGGGGATGATGTTGGACCCGGAGGCAGAGACCAAGTCCAACAGTAAAGCATTGAACATTACATAACAACGGAGCTTGTGGAATGTTGAGTGGAATCACAGATGAAAACCAGGGATGTAATGGAGCGTAAATACATTAGTGTATGTTACAGACCGTGCTTCATCTGCACTGCGGTTCAGATTTGTATTAACTTGATCCACAATCTTTACCACTACATCCACAAGAACCACTAGCCCTTTCCTAGCTAACCCCCAGGTAGTCCCCCCCCCCCCACCAGCATGTAACAACCTGGCATGGCATCGGCCTCACTGCCCTCCTCATTCCAGATCAGGTTGGAGATACAGAATGTTGCTGCCAGCTGGAGCTTCGCATTAGAGTGACCCTGAGAGGACACCACAGAGAACTGTTCTCAGTATTTGGTTTAGATGTGTCAATCATATACAGTACCAGTCAAGTTGACACACCTACTCATTCAAGGATTTTTCTTAATTAAAAAAATAAATATTATCCACATCGTAGAATAGTGAAGACGTCAAAATGATTAAATAACACATATGGAATCATGTAGTACCCACAAAAAAGTGTTAAACAAATCACAATATATTTGAGATTCTTCAAAGGAGACACCCTTTGCCTTGATGACAGCTTTGCAGCACTCTTGGCATTCTCTCAACCAGCTTCATGAGGCAGTCACCTGGAATGCATTTCAATTAACAGGTGTGCCCTCTTAGAAGTTAATTTGTTGAACAATCAGTTGTGTTGTGACAAGGTAGGGGGGGGGGGTATACAGAAGATAGCCCTATTTGGTAAAAGTCCATATTATGGTAAGAACCGTTCAAATAAGCAAAGAGAAACGACAGTCCATCATTACTTTAAGACATGAGGGTCAGTCAATCCGTAAAATGTCAAGAACTTTGAAAGTTTCTTCAAGTGCAGTTGCAAAAACCATCAAGTACTATAATAAAACTGGCTCTCATGAGGACAGCCACAGGAAAGGAAGACCCAGAGTTACCTCTGCTGCAGAGGATAAGTTCATTAGAGTTAACTGCACCTCAGATTGCAGCCCAAATAAATGCTTCACAGAGTTCAAGTAACAAACACATCTCAACATCAAATGTTCCGAGGAGACTGCGTGAATCAGGCCTTCATGGTCGAATTGCTGCAAAGAAACCTCTACTAAAGGACACCAATAAGAAAATACTTGTTTGGGCCAAAAAACATGAGCAATGGACATTAGACCAGTGGAAATCTGTCCTTTGGTAGGATGAGTCCAAATTTGAGATTTTTGGTTCCAACTGCTGTGTCTTTGTGAGACGCAGAGTAGGTGAACGGATGTGTGGTTCCCACCGTGAAGCATGGAGGTGGTGGTGTTATGGTGTGATGGTGCTTTGCTGGTGACACCTTCATGATTTATTTAGAATTCAAGGCACACTTAACCAGCATGGCTACCACAGCATTCTGCAGTGATACACCATCGCATCTGGTTTGGGCTTAGTGGGACTATCATTTGTTTTTCAACAGAACAATGACTCAACACACCTCCAGGTTGTATAAGGGCTATTTTACCAAGAAGGACAGTAATGGAGTGCTGCATCAGATGACCTGGCCTCCACAATCACCTGTCCTCAACCCAATTGAGATGGTTTGGGATGAGTTGGACCGCAGAGTGAAGGAAAAGCAGCCAAAAGTGCTCAGCATATGTGGGAACTCCTTCAAGACTGTTGGAAAAGCATTCCTGGTGGTGCTGGGTGAGATAATGCCAAGAGTGTGTCATTAAGGCAAAGGATGGCTACTTTGAATAATCTCAAATCTAAAATATATTTTCATTAGTTTAACACTTTTTTTGGTTACTACATGATTCCATATGTGTTATTTCATAGTTTTGATGTCTTCACTTATTCGACATTGTAGAACATAGCAAAGATCAAGAATAACCCTTGAATGAGTAGGTGTGTCCAAATGTTTGACTGGCACTGTATGTAAAGAGACGGTGAAACTCGTTCTAAATAAACATTACCCCACGTGGATACATATATCAAGGTTGGCAACAGAGAGTTCAGTGAACCTGAGAACAAACCTATATTTTACTATTAATTATTGCTACAGTGGATCATGGAGGGAAGAGATTCTACCATGTAATATTTGATTTTCTGGAGGATGTCGTCATTGGTCATGATGAGTTCCTTGGCTGTGTTGCCATCGGCAATATTGGCTAGGATGCAGAGTGTCTGAAATATAGAGAGCAGTTAAAGGTTGTGTTCCCCTGCCCAGGCGTAGCTGACGCATGCCAGATCGTACACCACCTGGATAGGTATTTTACGTACCAGCTAACCACATCATATGTTACAGTAATCTGCTTACAGCAATCTGTTACGCAATCATTGGTTCATGCATGCAATGTCTGAGCAGGGGAACCCGACCACAGTGATACTGGTGTTCTGACCTACAGTATGTTGAGGGGGTCCTACAGTATGTTGAGGGGGTCCTAGTCCTACAGTATGTTGAGGGGGACCTACAGTATGTTGAGGGGGGTCCTACCTGCTCCTTGACCTACAGTATGTTGAGGGGGTCCTATAGTATGTTGAGGGGGTCCTAGTCCTACAGTATGTTGAGGGGGGTCCTACAGTATGTTGAGGGGGCCCTGCAGTATGTTGAGGGGGTCCTAGTCCTACAGTATGTTGAGGGGGACCTACAGTATGTTGAGGGGGGTCCTACCTGCTCCTAGTCCTACAGTATGTTGAGGGGGGTCCTACAGTATGTTGAGGGGGTCCTGCAGTATGTTGAGGGCGTCCTACCTGCTCCTTGACCTACAGTATGTTGAGGGGGTCCTACAGTATGTTGAGGGGGGTCCTACAGTATGTTGAGGGGGGTCCTACAGTATGTTGAGGGGGTCCTGCAGTATGTTGAGGGGGTCCTGCAGTATGTTGAGGGGGTCCTGCAGTATGTTGAGGGGGTCCTGCAGTATGTTGAGGGGGTCCTACAGTATGTTGAGGGGGTCCTGCAGTATGTTGAGGGGGTCCTGCAGTATGTTGAGGGGGTCCTACAGTATGTTGAGGGGGTCCTACAGTATGTTGAGGGGGTCCTGCAGTATGTTGAGGGGGTCCTACCTGCTCCTTGACCTACAGTATGTTGAGGGGGTCCTGCAGTATGTTGAGGGGGTCCTGCAGTATGTTGAGGGGGTCCTACAGTATGTTGAGGGTGTCCTACAGTATGTTGAGGGGGTCCTGCAGTATGTTGAGGGGGTCCTGCAGTATGTTGAGGGGGTCCTACAGTATGTTGAGGGGGTACTACAGTATGTTGAGGGGCTCCTACCTGCTCCTTGACATACAGTATGTTGAGGGGGTCCTACAGTATGTTGAGGGGGTCCTACAGTATGTTGAGGGGGTCCTACAGTATGTTGAGGGGGGTCCTACAGTATGTTGAGAGGGTCCTACAGTATGTTGAGGGGGTACTACAGTATGTTGAGGGGGTCCTACAGTATGTTGAGGGGGCCCTACAGTATGTTGAGGGGGCCCTACAGTATGTTGAGGGGGTCCTACAGTATGTTGAGGGGGTCCTACAGTATGTTGAGGGGGTCCTGCAGTATGTTGAGGGGGTCCTACAGTATGTTGAGGGGGTCCTACAGTATGTTGAGGGGGTCCTACAGTATGTTGAGGGGGCCCTACAGTATGTTGAGGGGGTCCTACAGTATGTTGAGGGGGTCCTACAGTATGTTGAGGGGGGGTCCTGCAGTATGTTGAGGGGGTCCTGCAGTATGTTGAGGGGGTCCTACAGTATGTTGAGGGGGTCCTACAGTATGTTGAGGGGGGTCCTACAGTATGTTTAGGGGGTCCTACCTGCTCCTTGACCTACAGTACGTTGAGGGGGTCCTACCTGCTCCTTGACCTACAGTATGTTGAGGGGGTCCTACAGTATGTTGAGGGGGTCCTACCTGCTCCTTGACCGACAGTATGTTGAGGGGGCCCTACAGTATGTTGAGGGGGCCCTACAGTATGTTGAGGGGGTCCTGCAGTATGTTGAGGGGGTCCTACCTGCTCCTTGACCTACAGTATGTTGAGGGGGTCGTACAGTATGTTGAGGGGGTCCTACAGTATGTTGAGGAGGTCCTACAGTATGTTGAGGGGGGTCCTACAGTATGTTGAGGGGGTCCTACAGTATGTTGAGGGGGTCCTGCAGTATGTTGAGGGGGTCCTACAATATGTTGAGGGGGTCCTACAGTATGTTGAGGGGGTCCTACAGTATGTTGAGGGTGTCCTGCAGTATGTTGAGGGTGTCCTACAGTATGTTGAGGGGGTCCTACAGTATGTTGAGGGGGTCCTGCAGTATGTTGAGGGGGTCCTGCAGTATGTTGAGGGGGTCCTACAGTATGTTGAGGGGGCCCTACAGTATGTTGAGGGGGTCCTACAGTATGTTGAGGGGGTCCTGCAGTATGTTGAGGGGGGTCCTGCAGTATGTTGAGGGGGTCCTGCAGTATGTTGAGGGGGTCCTGAAGTATGTTGAGGGGGTCCTACAGTATGTTGAGGGGGTCCTACAGTATGTTTAGGGGGTCCTACCTGCTCCTTGACCTACAGTATTTTGAGGGGGTCCTACAGTATGTTGAGGGGGTCCTACCTGCTCCTTGACCTACAGTATGTTGAGGGGGGTCCTGCAGTATGTTGAGGGGGTCCTACAGTATGTTGAGGGGGTCCTACCTGCTCCTTGACCTACAGTATGTTGAGGGGGTCCTACAGTATGTTGAGGGTGTCCTGCAGTATGTTGAGGGGGTCCTACAGTATGTTGAGGGGGTCCTGCAGTATGTTGAGGGGGTCCTACAGTATGTTGAGGGGGTCCTACAGTATGTTGAGGGGTCCTGCAATATGTTGAGGGGGACCTACAATACGTTGAGGGGGTCCTACAGTATGTTGAGGGGGTCCTGCAGTATGTTGAGGGGGTCCTACAGTATGTTGAGGGGGTCCTACAGTATGTTGAGGGGGTCCTGCAGTATGTTGAGGGGGTCCTGCAGTATGTTGATGGGGTCCTGCAATATGTTGACGGGGTCCTGCAGTATGTTGAGGGGGCCCTACAGTATGTTGAGGGGGTCCTACAGTATGTTGAGGGGGTCCTGCAGTATGTTGAGGGGGTCCTACAGTATGTTGAGGGGGTCCTACAGTATGTTGAGGGGGTCCTACAGTATGTTGAGGGGGTCCTACCTGCTCCTTGACCTACAGTATGTTGAGGGGGTCCTACAGTATGTTGAGGGGGTCCTACAGTATGTTGAGGGGGTCCTGCAGTATGTTGAGGGGGTCCTACAGTATGTTGAGGGGGTCCTGCAGTATGTTGAGGGGGTCCTACAGTATGTTGAGGGGTCCTGCAGTATGTTGAGGGGGTCCTGCAGTATGTTGATGGGGTCCTGCAATATGTTGACGGGGTCCTGCAGTATGTTGAGGGGGCCCTACAGTATGTTGAGGGGGTCCTACAGTGTGTTGAGGGGGTCCTGCAGTATGTTGAGGGGGTCCTACAGTATGTTGAGGGGGTCCTACAGTATGTTGAGGGGGTCCTACAGTATGTTGAGGGGGTCCTACCTGCTCCTTGACCTACAGTATGTTGAGGGGGTCCTACAGTATGTTGAGGGGGTCCTACAGTATGTTGAGGGGGTCCTGCAGTATGTTGAGGGGGTCCTACCTGCTCCTTGACCTCAATGCTGTGTTCCCCCTCCAGGATCAGAGTGACCGCCTGCATGATCTGCTTCCCATGGGAACTCATGATCTGGTCTATGTGCTGAGAGAGAGAGAAAGAGTTTTTGTCTTTAAAGGACTTTGGAGAGCTGTGTGTTGTGTTGTGTTGTGTTGTGTTGTGTTGTGTTGTGTTGTGTTGTGGTCTGTCTGTCTGTCTGTCTGTCTGTCTGTCTGTCTGTCTGTCTGTCTTTCTTTCTTTCTTACAGGTCGTGTGGAGAGCAGGTTCCGTAACAGGCCCAAGGTCTTCATCAGGACGTTAGTGTCCGGGTCAGAGAGCAGACGGAAAAGCTGCTCCGTCCCCAAAGCTCTCACAATCTCCCCTTTCACCTTCTGGTCTGCCTGGAACGCCATGTTCTAAACACAAACAAACAAACAAACAAACACACAAACAAACAACAAAAAGGGTGTAGGTTAGACAGACACCTTCTAAACTAGGGTTGCAAAATGACAGACACTACCAAAGCTCTGGTTGGAAGATTGTCAGCTGAAGCGTTCCCTCACTGCTTGTTCTCTCCAGCCAAGATCGCTAAGAAACCTGGGAAGTTTGGTTATGCAACCTTTTGTCGAGGTAAAGTGGGCGAGCAGAGCAAGACAGAGAGGGGGTAAAGTGGGGACTCACCATGAGAGCCCAAATGCCGTTGACCCTCAGGGCTGGACTGTCACTCTGGGTCAGACTGCACAGTAACTCTACCACCCCTGACTCCAGGATAGGCTGCAGACATACACAAAACACATACACTTACTCCCACTGGTCAAGATACACGGCAAATATACAACCTGACAGCTAATATTTACTCATAAAAAGTCAAGCAAATTTTACTGAGTTGAGTTTGTTGACCAATCATGTAGTGGTCTAGGTAACAGTAGTAGTGTTGTATTGCTGCCTAACACTAGGTAACAGTAGTAGTGTTGTATTGCTGCCTACCACTAGGTAACAGTAGTAGTGTTGTATTGCTGCCTGCTACTAGGTAACAGTAGTAGTGTTGTATTGCTGCATACCACTAGGTAACAGTAGTAGTGTTGTATTGCTGCCTACCACTAGGTAACAGTAGTAGTGTTGTATTGCTGCCTACCACTAGGTAACAGTAGTAGTGTTGTATTGCTGCCTGCTACTAGGTAACAGTAGTAGTGTTGTATTGCTGCCTACCACTAGGTAACAGTAGTAGTGTTGTATTGCTGCCTGCTACTAGGTAACAGTAGTAGTGTTGTATTGCTGCATACCACTAGGTAACAGTAGTAGTGTTGTAATGCTGCCTACCACTAGGTAACAGTAGTAGTGTTGTTTTGCTGCCTACCACTAGGTAACAGTAGTAGTGTTGTATTGCTGCCTGCTACTAGGTAACAGTAGTAGTGTTGTATTGCTGCCTGCTACTAGGTAACAGTAGTAGTGTTGTATTGCTGCCTACCACTAGGTAACAGTAGTAGTGTTGTATTGCTGCCTGCTACTAGGTAACAGTAGTAGTGTTGTATTGCTGCCTGCTACTAGGTAACAGTAGTAGTGTTGTATTGCTGCCGGTCTCACCTCTTTGCTGGGGGAGAACTCCAGCAGCAGATTGCATAGTGTAGAAGAGGCCATGACCAGCACTTCGTCTGGAGCGTTCTGTAACAACTACACACAGAGAGAGAAGAGTACCTTCAGTCTTAATAATAGCCCCAAATATTGGCCATTTCCTCTGCAGCTTACACAAACATGATGTGACTATATAGAGATGTAGAGGGTAATATTAGAGTACAGACCTTCATAAGGGGTTTCCATACTGCGTGGTCATGAAAACTAGTCCTCAACTGCTGGACTGACCGGGACAGACTGTGAAGACACCTGGACACAGAGTGAGACAGAGGAAGAGTCAGATATCTTAGGTACAAGGAGATCTTCATAGGCTAAGAGGGAAACAGTTTCAATATACAAATTCTTTGACTCTACGGGTCAACTGGACCCTGGTCGCTTACTTGTACGAAATAGTTATTTGGTTTTATAGTGGTAGGGCCTCTATACTACGTTAGGGGTATCTTGTATTTTACAGACTAACACCACACATTTTGTGACAGTCAAATTAATAAAAGCATGAAAGGAAAATAAAAATGGGCAGGGGGAATGAAACACAGGCAGGGGTAATGAAACACAAGCAGGGGTAATGAATTAAACACGGGCAGGGGTAATGAATGAAACACAGGCAGGGGTAATGAATGAAAGACAGGCAGGGGTAATGAAACACGGGCAGGGGTAATGAATGAAACACATGTAGGGGTAATGAATGAAACACATGTAGGGGTAATGAATGAAACACATGTAGGGGTAATGAATGAAACACATGTAGGGGTAATGAATGAAACACTGGTTGGGGTAATGAATGAAGCACTGGTTTGGGTAATGAATGAAACACTGGTAAGGGTAATGAATGAAACACTGGCATGGGTAATGATTGAAACACTGGTAGGGGTAATGGATGAAACACAGGTAGGGGTAATGAATGAAACACTGTCTGGGAGGTAATGGAACATTAAGCGCAGAGAACTGAAAGAAGGCATAAATCTTATTGCTTGTGTACGTTTTTGTTTACTGTCATTGTTGGTGTTTGTTAGTTATTATATGTTTGTTACATTTAGAAATTCAGATATATGTACTATTTGTTAATGATGTTTACCTGAAAAAAGGAATATTATATAATTAAAAAATTATATGTAGACACACACGTCAAAGGTTTGGACACAGCTACTCATTCAAGGGTTTTTCTTTATTTTTACTACTTTGTAGAATAATAGAAGACATCAAAACTATAGATATGGAATCATGGGGCGGCAGCGTAGCCTAGTGGTTAGAGCATTGGACTAGTAAAGGTTGCAAGTACAAATCCCCGAGCTGACAAGGTACAAATCTGTCGTTCTGCCCCTGAACAGGCAGTTAACCCACTGTTCCTAGGCCGTCATTGAAAATAAGAATTTGTTCTTAACTGACTTGCCTAGTTAAATAAAGGTTAAAAAAAATAAAAATGTAGTGAAGATTAACAAAAAGTGTTAAACAAATCAAAATATATTTTATATTTGAGATTCTTCAAAGTAGCCACCCTTTGCCATGATGACAGCTTTGCACACTTCTTTTAACCCGCTTCATGAGGTAGTCGTCACCTGGAATGCATTTCAATTAACAGGTGTGTCTTCTTAAAAGTTCATTTGTGAAATGTATTTCCTTCTTCATGCGTTTGAGCCAATCAGTTGTGTTGTGACAGGGTAGGGGTGGTATACAGGGGATAGCCCTATCTGGTAAAATACCAAGTCTATATAATGGCAAGAACAGCTCAAATAAGCAAAGAGAAACGACAGTCCATCATTACTTTAAGACATGAGGGTCAGTCAATACGGAACATTTTAAGAACTGAAAGTTTCTTCAAGTGCAGTCACAAAAACCATCAAGCGCTATGATGAAACTGGCTCTCATGAGGACAGCCACAGGAAAGGAAGAACCAGAGTTACCTCTACTGCAGAGGATAAGTTCATTAGAGTTACCAGACTCAGAAATTGCAGCCCAAATAAATTATTCACAGAGTTCAAGTAACAGACACATCTCAACATCAACTGTTCAGAGGAGACTGCGTGAATCAGACCTTCATGGTCAAATTGCTGCAAAGAAACAACTACTAAAGGACACCAATAAGTACAAGAGACTTGCTTGGGCCAAGAAACACGACCAATGGACATTAGACCGGTGGAAATTAGTCCTTTGGTCTGGAGTCCTAATTGGAGAATTTTGGTTCCAACCGCCGTCTTTGTGAGACGCAGAGTAGGTGAACGGATGTGTGGTTCCCACCGTGAAGCATGGAGGTGGTGGAGTTATGGTGTGGTGGTGCTTTGCTGGTGACACCCTCATGATTGATTTAGAATTCAAGGCACACTTAACCAGCATGGCTACCACAGCATTCTGCAGTGATACACCATCCCATCTGGTTTGGGCTTAGTGGGACTAGCATTTGTTTTTCAACAGGACAATGACCCAACACACCTCCAGGCTGTGTAAGGGCTATTTGACCAAGAAGGAGAGTGATGGAGTGCTGCATCAGAAGACCTGGCCTCCACAATCACCCGACCTCAACCCAATAGAGATGGTTTAGGATGAATCGCGCCGCAGAGTGAAGGAAATGCAGCCGACAAGTGCTCAGCATATGTGGGAACTCATTCAAGACTGTTGGAAAAGCATTCCAGGTGAAGCAGGTTGAGAGAATGCCAAGTGTGTGCAAAGCTGTCATCAAGGCAAAGGGTGGCTATTTGAAGAATCTCAAATATATTTTAATTTGTTTGACACTTTTTTGGTTACTACATGATTCCATGTGTCATTTCATAGTTTTGATGTCTTCAATATTATTCTACAATGTAGAAAATAGTCTAAATAAATAAAAACCCTTGAATAACTAGGTGTCCAAACTTTTCACTGGTACTGTGTGTACACACACACACACACACACACACAAACACAAACACAAAAAAATCAGGCTCTAGCCAGAATAGAAAGAGGAGTGGAAGGCCCCAGTGCACAACTGAGCAAGAGGACAAGTATATTAGGGTGTCTACTTTAAGAGACAGATGCCTCACAAGTCCTCAACTGGCAGCTTCATTAAATAGTATCCCGCAAAACACCGGTCTCAATGTCAATAGTGAAGAGGCGACTCCGGGATGCTGGCCTTCTAGGCAGTGTCTGTGTTATTTTGCCCATCTTAATCTTTACTTTTTATTGGCCCGTCTGAGATATGGCTTTTTCTTTGCAACTCTGCCTCGAAGGCCTGAAACACGTCGCCCTGCGACGAACCATCAAACAGGCAAATACAGGGCTAAGATTGAATCATAGTACACCGGCTCCGACGCTCGTCTTATGTGGCAGGGCTTGCAAACTATTAAGCACAGCCACGAGCTGCCCAGTGACACGAACCTACCAGATGAGCTCAATCACTTCTATGCTCGCTTCGAGGCAAGCAACACTGAGGCATGCATGAGAGCATCAGCTGTTCCGAACGACTGTGTGATCACGCTCTCCGTAGCCGACGTGAGTAAGACCTTTAAACAGGTCAACATACACAAGGCTGAGGGGCCAGACAGATTACCAGGACGGGTGCTCCGGGCATGTGCTGACCAACTGGCAGGTGTCGTCCCTGACATTTTCAACATGTCCCTGATTAAGTCTGTAATACCAACATGATACAAGCAGACCACCATAGTCCATGTGCCCAAGAAGACAAAGGCAACCTGCCTAAATGACTACAGACCCGTAGCACTCACGTCCGTAGCCACGAAGTACTTTGAAAGGTTGGTAATGGCTCACATCAACACCATTATCCCAGAAACCCTAGACCCATTCCAATTTGCATACCGCCCAAACAGATCCACAGATGATACAATCTGTATTGTACTCCACACTGCCCTTTCCCACCTGGACAAAAGGAACACTTATGTGAGAATGCTATTCCTTGACTATAGCTCAGCGTTCAACATCAAAATGCCCTCAAAGTTCATCACTAAGCTAAGGACCCTGGGACAAAACACCTTCCTCTGCAACTGGATCCTGGACTTCCTGACGGGCCGCCCCCTGGTGGTAAGGGTAGGTAGCAACACATCTGCCACGCTGATCCTCAACACTGGAGCTCCCCAGGGGTGCGTGCTCAGTCCCCTCCTGTACTCCCTGTTCACCCACGACTGCATGGCCAGGCATGACTCCAACACCATCATTAAGTTTGCAGAAGACACAAGTGGAGCAGGTTGGGAGCTTCAAGTTCCTTGGTGTCCACATCACCAACAAACTAGAATGGTCCGAACACACCAAGACAGTCGTGAAGAGGGCACGACAAAGCCTATTTCCCCTCAGGAATCTAAAAAGATTTTGTATGGGTCCTGAGATACTCAAAAGATTCTACAGCTGCAATATCGAGAGCATCCTGACTGTTTGCATCACTGCCTGGTACGGCAATTGCTCGGCCTCTGACCGCAAGGCACTACAAAGGGTGTAGTGCGTACGGCCAAGTACATCACTGGGGCTAAGCTGCCTGCCATCCAGGACCTCTACACCAGGCGGTGTCAGAGGAAGGCCCTAAAATTGTCAAAGACCCCAGCCACCCCAGTCATAGACTGTTCTCTCTGTTCTCGGTACCGGAGTGCCATGTCTTGGACAAGAAGGCTTCTCAACAGTTTTTACCCCCAAGCCATAAGACTCCTGAACAGGTAATCAAATGGCTACCCGGACTATTTGCATGGTGTGCCCCCCCCACCCCAACCCCTCTTTTTAAGCTGCTGCTACTCTCTGTTTATCATACATGCATAGTCACTTTAACTATACATTCATGTATATACTACCTCAATTGGCCCGACCAAACAGTGCTCCCGCACATTGGCTAACCGGGCTATCTGCATTGTGTCCCACCACCCACCAACCCCTCTTTTACGCTACTGCTACTCTCTGTTCATCATATATGCATAGTCACTTTAACGATACCTACATGTACATACTACCTCAATCAACCTGACTAACCAGTGTCTGTATGTAGCTTCGCTACTTTTATAGCCTCGCTACTGTATATAGCCTCTCTACTGTATATAGCCTCTCTACTGTATATAGCCTCGCTACTGTATGTAGCCTCGCTACTGTATATAGCCTCGCTACTGTATATAGCCTCTCTACTGTATATAGCCTCTACTGTATATAGCCTCTCTACTGTATATAGCCTCGCTACTGTATATAGCCTCGCTACTGTATATAGCCTCTACTGTATATAGCCTCTCTACTGTATATAGCCTCTACTGTATATAGCCTCGCTACTGTATATAGCCTCGCTACTGTATATAGCCTCTACTGTATATAGCCTCTCTACTGTATATAGCCTCGCTACTGTATATAGCCTCTCTACTGTATATAGCCTGTCTTTATACTGTTGTTTTTATTTCTTTACCTACCTATTGTTCACCTAATACCTTTTTTTGCACTATTGGTTAGAACCTGTAAGTAAGCATTTCACTAAGGTTTACACCTGTTGTATTCAGCGCACGTGACAAATAAACCTTGATTTGATTTGATGTGATGGTTGCTGATAATGGGCCTCTGTAGATATTCCATTTTTTTTTTTAAATCTGCCGTTTCCAGCTACAATAGTCATTTACAACATTAACAATGTCTACACTGTATTTCTGATCAACTTGATGTTATTTTCATTATTATTTTATTTATTATTTAATTATTATTATTTTTAAATGAGCTTTTCTTTCAGAAACATGGACATTTCTCAGTGAGCCCAAACTTTTGAACGGAAGTGTATATATATATAAAATAGAGAGGAACAGAATGTGACAGGACACTCAGTGGAGAGCAGAGAAGTAGAGATGTGTTTTCCGTACCTGACGGCTGCTAGCCGCACCTTGATGCTGGATTCTGACAGGCCGCTCACTATCCTGTCCATCATATTCTCGGTCTCTGTGATCTGAGGAGGGAGAAACAGGAGCGGGGGGTTACGAGAAGGACACTTCTAAAAGTGGCTGGGTTAGGGTGGGTGTGTGTACTGTTGAAGTCACCTTCTTGCGGATGTCTTCATCGTTGGAGCCCAGTGAGGCGTACAGCTTGAAGGCAGCTTGCCTCAGCTCATGTGCGTGCTTCAAGTCGTGATCCAACTACAGATAAATAAACATTTAAATAAACCATTATTTTTAGGTAAGATTTTTGTCCAAATGAAGGACTGTGGTGTTCTTTTCTCATCACAGTTTCAGTGTTTTCCTGATGGTCACTGTTTTCTCTGCCTTGTAAGACTGCCTGGCTAGGTTCAATGACTACAGTCCAGTGTCTCACCCTCTTGATGTCAGTGATGGCGCTGACAGAGCTGGGGTATTTGAAGTAGTCAGCCAGCATGGCCACTAGGTGGTCGGTTACACTGGCGATCCTCTGCAGCTCCACATCAGGCTCCATCAGGTAGGCCAGGGTCTCTGCCCCCTCCACACGCTCCTCCAACAGACGCTCCTTACTGCACATCCTCACCAGGCACGGCAGGGTCTACAGACAGGGGTGGAACCAGAGTTCTACATACAGGTTGGCATTTATTGGGATGACTCATGCACTGGAGGCAGCTCTGCAGGGTGGTCACTAGCTGACATTGCCACAAAGTCATCAAATCTGATTTTAACCCTAACCACACTGCTAATCTTGTGCCAAACCCTAAACTTAAATTATTACCAAAAAGCTACATTTTGTTTCCATAAATGCTTTACGTTACAGACAATTTTGGCTTTGCATTCTGGCCCATCTAGTGGAAACTGCTCTGCTTCCAGGACAAGATCCATCCCAATAAATGTCCGCACGCACGCACACACACGCACACACACACACACACACGCACACACACACCTTTAAAACAATGCACCTGTCATCTGTTCTGATGGCTCCCGCTCGACACATGTATGTTAGACTGGGGGAGACAGAAAGAGAGAGAAATGTCACCTTCAGAAAGAAAAACACTTTCACACACGTAACTTCAGTCCGCAGATTCACACCTACTAGCACTTACGTCGACATGGTCAATCGCAGCACACTTAGTTTAATAGTCCAGTGAAACACTCACCACTTGGCTGCTGTGAGCTGCATTTCAATGGGCAGATTCCTTTGCAACATTCTGACAAATACCTGAGAGAGCAGATCCCCATCAACCAGCACTGAGAACAGAGAGGAGAACATAGATTTGTATCGTAGCAGCATAATACTATATTATGACCATCTGACAAGAGAGAAAGAGAGGGAGAGAGGGAGAGAAAAGGGAGAGAGGGAGAGAAAAGGAAGAGAGAGGGAGAGAAAAGGAAGAGAGAGGGAGAGGCAGGGAGAGAAAATGAAGAGAGAGGGAGGCAGGGAGAGAAAAGGAAAAGAGAGGGAGGCAGAGAGAGAAAAGGAAGAGAGGGGGAGGCAGGGAGAGAAAAGGAAGAGAGAGGGAGGCAGGGAGAGAAAAGGAAGAGAGAGGGAGGCAGGGAGAGAAAAGGAAGAGAGAGGGAGGCAGGGAGAGAAAAGGAAGAGAGAGGGAGGCAGGGAGAGAAAAGGAAGAAAGAGGGAGGCAGGGAGAGAAAAGGAAGAGAGAGGGAGGCAGGGAGAGAAAAGGAAGAGAGAGGGAGGCAGGGAGAGAGAAATAAAAAGGAAAAGTAGTCTTACCATTCACCAATGTCATGGAGACCTGAGTGTTCTCATAGGCCAGGACTGAGAAGCATTTTAATGCCTGCATTCGTACCTGTACGGCATGAGAGAACCAAAGAAAGAGAGATAGTGAGATAACAGGGGGGAAAGGGGAGAGAGGGTGAGAGAGAGGGTGAGAGAGAGGGTGAGATGTTAATACAATTCAATTCAATTCAAGTGGCTTTATTGGCATGGGAAACATGTGTTAACATTGCCAAAGCAAGTGAGGTAGATAATATACAAAAGTGAAATAAACAATAAAAATTAACAGTAAACATTACACATACAGAAGTTTCAAAACAATAAAGACATTACAAATGTCATATTACGTATATATACAGTGTTGCAACGAGAGATGTGAGAGATGAGAGATGGTTGAACTGAGACAATGGGTGAGTAATAGTTTCAAACAGTACCTTATAGGAGAGAGAGATGAGCATGGGAGCAATGTTCTGGATCGCCCCGTGGTTAAACAGAACCGTCTGATGCTCTGGACTCTACAGAACACACACATAACTGAGTCATTCCTCAGACAGACTAATTAACATGTCTTCTACTAGATGACCGTTTTAAATGTGTACTGCTATACTGACCTTGCAGCAGTGAGAGAAGATCTGGGTGATGTAGTCCTGCGTCCGCGGAGACCGACTCAGCAGGGACATCAAGTGGGGAATCACAGTGGGGTCCTGAAGGAGACAGACACTGTGACTGTCCACCCGGCTCAGAACACACGGCTCAGATTCAGAACACACGGCTCAGAACACACGGCTCAGATTCAGAACACACGGCTCAGAACCCACGGCTCAGATTCAGAACACACGGCTCAGAACACACGGCTCAGATTCAGAACACACGGCTCAGAACACACGGCTCAGATTCAGAACACACGGCTCAGATTCAGAACACACGGCTCAGAACACACGGCTCAGATTCAGAACACACGGCTCAGATTCAGAACACACGGCTCAGATTCAGAACACACGGCTCAGATTCAGAACACACGGCTCAGATTCAGAACACACGGCTCAGATTCAGAACACACGGCTCAGATTCAGAACACACGGCTCAGATTCAGAACACACGGCTCAGAACACACGGCTCAGATTCAGAACACACGGCTCAGATTCAGAACACACGGCTCAGATTCAGAACACACGGCTCAGATGAGTGCTAGAGAGAGCATGTTGTAATATTACGCTACACCCCTATGGATGTGTGTCAGAGAACAAGTGACTAAGACTTACAGTGTAGAGCAGCTGCACTGGGGTGACTGGACTGATGAAGACTGTCCTGAGGCAGCGAAGACAAGCCTCGATGAAGACCAGGTCTGGACATACCAGACCTGCATATACACAGAGAGCATAAGTAAATGATCAAATCACATTGTATTAGTCACATGCGCCGAAATGCTTTACTTACCTAACCAACAATGCAGTTAAGAAAAATAAGTGTTAAGTAAAAAATTAAAAATAAAGTAATTGAAGAGCAGCAGTAAAATAACAGTAGCGATGTTATATACAGGGGGTACCGGTACAGAGTCAATGTGGAGACTATATACAGGGGGTACCGGTACAGAGTCAATGTGGAGGCTATATACAGGGGGTACCGGTACAGAGTCAATGTGGAGACTATATACAGGGGGTACCGGTACAGAGTCAATGTGGAGACTATATACAGGGGGTACCGGTACAGAGTCAATGTGGAGACTATATACAGGGGGTACCAGTACAGAGTCAATGTGGAGGCTATATACAGGGGGTACCGGTACAGAGTCAATGTGGAGACTATATACAGGGGGTACCGGTACAGAGTCAATGTGGAGACTATATACAGGGGGTAACGGTACAGAGTCAATGTGGAGACTATATACAGGGGGTACCGGTACAGAGTCAATGTGGAGGCTATATACAGGGGGTACCGGTACAGAGTCAATGTGGAGACTATATACAGGGGGTAACGGTACAGAGTCAATGTGGAGACTATATACAGGGGGTACCGGTACAGAGTCAATGTGGAGGCTATATACAGGGGGTACCGGTACAGAGTCAATGTGGAGACTATATACAGGGGGTACCGGTACAGAGACAATGTGCGGGGCACTGGTTAGTTGAGGTAATATGTACATGTAGGTAGAGTTAAAGTGACTATGCATAGACAATAAACAGAGTAGCAGCAGCGTAAAAGAGGGAACGGGGACAGTGCAAATAGTCTGGGTAGCCATTTGATTAGCTGTTCAGAACTCTATGGCTTGTGGGTAGAAGCTGTTAATTAGCCTTTTGGAACTAAACTTGCAGCTCAGGTACCATGCAGTAGCAGAGAGAACAGTCTACGACCAGGGTGGCTGGAGTCTGACAATTTTTAGGGCCTTCCTCTGATACCGCCTGGTATAGAAGTCCTGGATGGCAGGAAGCTTGGCTCCAGTGATGTATTGGGCCGTACGCACTACCCTATATAGTGCCTTTGTAGTCGGAGGCCGAGCAGTTGCCGTACCAGGCAGTGATGCCACCTGTCAGGATGCTCTCAATGGTGCAGCTGTAGAACCTTTTGAGGATCTGCGAACCCATGCCAAATCTTTTCAGTCCCCTGAGGGGGAAAAGGTTTTGTCGTGCCCTCTTCACGACTGTCTTGGTGTGTTTGGACCATGATAGTTTGTTGGTGATGTGGACACCAAGAAACTCTAAGCTTTCAACCTGCTCCATTACAGCCCCGTCGAGGAGAATGGGGGTGTGCTCGGTTCTCCTTTTCCTGTAGTCCACAATCATCTCCTTTGTCTTGATCACGTTGAGGGAGAGGCTGTTGTCCTGGCATTGTCTCTGACCTCCTCCCTATAGGGCTGTCTCATTGTTGTCAGTGATTAGGCATACCACTGTTGTGTCATCAGCAAACTAAATGGTGTTGGAGTTGTGCCTGGCCATGCAGTCATGAGTGAAGAGGGAGTACAGGAGGGGACTGAGCACGCACCCCTGCGGAGCTCCAGTGTTGAGGATCAGTGTGGCGGATGTGTTGCTACCTACCCTCACCATCTGGGGGGCGACCCATCAGGAAATCCAAGATCCAGTTGCAGAGGGAGGTGTTTAGTCCCAGGGTTGTTAGCTTAGTGATGAGCTTTAAGGGCACTATGGTGTTGAACGCTGAGCTGTAGTGAAGGAGTAGCATTCTCTCGTAGGTGTTCCTTTTGTCCAGGTGGGAAAAGGAAGTGTGGAGTGCAATAGAGATTGCATCATCTGCGGATCTGTTTGGGCGGGTTACCTTAGTGTTCTTGGGCACAGGGACTATGGTGGTCTGCTTGAAACATGTTGGTATTACAGACTCAGTCAGGGACAGGTTGAAAATGTCAGTGAAGACACTTGCCAGTTGGTCAGTGCATACTTGGAGTACACGTCCTGTTAATCCGTCTGGCCCTGCGGCCTTGTGAATGTTGACCTGTTTAAAGGTTTTACTCACATCAGCTGTGGAGAGCGTGATCACACAGTCTTCCGGAACCGCTGACGCTCTCATGCATGCTTCAGTGTTGTTTGCCTCGATCCCAGCATAGAAGTAATTTAACTCATCTGGTAGGCTAATGTCACTGGGCAGCTCGCGACTGTGCTTCCCTTTACAATAATATTTTGAAGATAAATACACAACGCAGAGGATGAGAGGACAAGAGTACTAAACTAAATATAGTACTAATGGTCAATAGGGAATTGTCAACGTAAATAGGAGTTGGGTTTCAGTTCAACAGCTGTTTAAAATCTGTGAAAGGTCACTCCTGAACTCAGAGCTACATGCGCTACATTCCGTACATTGAGTCGGGAACAGGATACTTGTTATTTGGCCATGTGGTACTGAAGGTCTTCTCAATGGTTAACCCCAGACTAGGGTGGGGGGTTATAAATGGGAGACTGAACATCTACCTCCCAGCACAACATCTTGATTTGTCCTTTTCAAATAAACCTATTTTCCTTCCCCTGATTTGCTTTGGAGTTTGTGTTATTGAAGAATAACATCAATCGCTAACACCTTTGTAATCTGTAATAGTTTTTGCAAGCCCTGCCCCATCCGATGAATGTCGGAGCCGGTGTAGTACGATTCAATCTTAGTACTGTTTTGATGCTTTGTCTATTTGATGCTTCGTCTGAGGGCATAGCGGGATCTCTTATAAGCTTCCGGGTTAGAGTCCCGCTCCTTGAAAGTGGCAGCTCTACCCTTTAGCACAGTGCAGATGTTGCCTGTAATCCATGGCTTCTATTTGGGGTGTGTACGTACAGTCACTGTGGGGACGACGTCATCAATGCACTTATTGACGAAGCCAGTGACTGATGTGGTGTACTGCTTAATGCCGGAAGAATCCCAGAACATATTCCGGTCTGTGCTAGCAAAACAATCCTGTAGCTTAGCATCTGCGTCATCTGACCACTTCTTTATTGACTGAGTTACTGGTGCTTCCTGCTTGAGTTTTTGCTTGTAAGCAGGAATCAGGAGGATAGAATTATGGTCAGATTTGCCAAATGGGGGGTGAGGGAGAGATTTGTTTACATCTCAGTGTGTGGAGTAAATAAAGGTGGTCCAGAGTTTTTTTCCCTCTGGTTGCATATTTAAAATGCTGGTAGAAATTAGGTAAAATAGATTTCAGTTTCCCTGCATTAAAGTCCCCGGCCACTAGGAGCGGCGACTCAGGATGAGCATTTTTCTGTTTGCCTATGGCCGCATACAGCTCGTTGAGTGCGGTCTTAGTGTCAGCATCGGTTTGTGGTGGTCAATAGACAGCTACGAAGAATATAAATGAAAACTATTTTGGTAAAGACTGTGTGGTACAGCTTATCATGAGATACTCTACCTCAGGCAAGCAAAACCTAGAGACTTCCTTACTATTAGATTTTGTGCACCCGCTGTTGTTTACAAATATACACAGACCGCCTCCCCTTGTCTTACCGGAGGCTGCTGTTCTATCTTGCCGATACAGTGTAAAACCCGCCAGCTGTAGGTTATTCATGGCGTCATTCAGCCACGACTCGGTGAAACACAAGATATTACTGTTTTTAATGTCCCGTTGGTAGGATATACGTGATCGTAGTTCATCTATTTTGTTATCCAGTGATTGTACGTTGGCTAATAGGATCAATGGTAAAGGCAGATTACCCACTCGCCATCGGATCCTTACAAGGCACCCTGACCTACGTCCCAGATATCCCTGTTTTTTTCTCCTGCGAATGACGTCCAACTCATTAAAGAAAGAATCTTCTTCCAGTACGGGGTGATTAATCTGTTCTGATATCTAGAAGCTCTTTTCAGTCATAACAGACGGTGGCAGAAACATTATGTACAAAATAAGTTACAAATAACGTGAAAAAACACACTCAATAGCACAACCGGTTAAGGGACCGTAAAACGGCAGCCATTTCCTCAGGGGCCATTATCTGTTCGTTGTTTCCCTATTGTTTGCAGAGTGTGTGTGTGCGTGCGTGCGTGTGTGTGTGCGTGTGTGTGTGCGTGTGTACCTTGCAGCAGAGCAGGGATGATGTGACAGTCCACCAGGGACTTGATGTTGTTCTCTGTGCCCATGGCCAGACTGCCCAGTACCACCACACACTCTGTCCTCAGCACCACCGCACCCTCTGTCCTCAGTTCTGAGCCCAGTACCACTGCACCCTCTGTCCTCAGTTCTGAGCCCAGCAACACCACACACTCTGTCCTCAGTTCTGAGCCCAGTACCACCACACCCTCTGTCCTCAGTTCTGAGCCCAGTACCACTGCACCCTCTGTCCTCAGTTCTGAGCCCAGCACCTCTGTCCTCAGCACCACCGCACCCTCTGTCCTCAGTTCTGAGCCCAACACCTCTGTCCTCAGCTCAGAGCTGGATAAGCCCTGCTGGAGCAGGTACAGTAACCTGGGGGAAGGAAGGACAGACTCCGTGAGAGAGAAAAAAAAGAAGGGGAAGCAGGAAAAGAGGGGAGGTGAGAGAGGAGAACAAAGGTAAGGGGGAAAGCGAGAGATACCTGGGCACAGCTCCCAGGACAATCAGGTTGGCTTTCTGTTTGTTGTTTCCGATGACAGCATTCTTCATGTCACTGTGAACACACACACAGAGTCAGATGTGTGGAGCTCCCTCAGCATGTTACCAACAGCCACAATAACGACACTTGTCAGAGTTCATCCACAGTATAATTCCTATCACCAGCGCTAAACACGTCTAAACACTATGGCTAACTAACGTCTACAGGCTCAGCTGAGAAACATCAGTGCTGCTCCAGCTTGTTAACGTATTGCTTTGAGAGGATAGAATACTGATTATAAACTGGGTGGTTTGAGCCCTGAATGCTGATTGGATGAATGCCGTGGTATATCAGACCGGGTACCACGGGTATGACAAAACATTACATTTTTACTGCCCTAATTATGTTGGTAACCAGTTTATAACAGCAATAAGGCACCTCAGGGTTTGTTGTATATGGCCAATATACCACGGCTAAGGGCTGTATCCAGGCACTCCACGTTGCGTCGTGCATAAGAACAGCCCTTAGCCGTGGTATATTGGCCATATACCACACCCCCTCGGGCCTTATTGCTTAAATATCACACACCATTTATTTAAGCCAATAACATATGAAAAGTTATCCAGAGTACAGAATTCTAACTGTGGTTCGCCAACTGATGAGACCCTATAGAATGTAATGCATGCAATATAAAGATACTAGTAGTTAATGGAGTGAAATAGCCATGAGCTGGCAGAGGCCAGTGGAAAAGAACAGCTGCACCAGTCAGGTAGTGATGCGGCCAGCTGCCTAAAACCGTAACCAGAGCTGGGCCTCAGAGAAAAAAATAAAGATGAAGCAGACTGACTGATCACACACAGGTCGTACAGCCACATGTAAACAAAGTGGTCTAAGCAGCTCTCACTGAGCTCACACTAGGCATTCAGACTCACACAAGGACAGATACAGAGGCTGTGTGAGGCTGTGTCCCAAATGGCACCCTATTTCCCATAAGGCTCTGGTCAAAAGTAGTGCACTAAGTAGAGGAAAGGGTGCCATTTGGGACAAAAAAAACAAAGAGGGACAGTGACAGGACAAATATAAAGTGTTCCTATAGTAAGACATAGGCTAATACAACACAAGGTCATGTAAATTATAATGTACTTACATGACTCCCTGCAGCACTTTCTGTGGATCGGGGTGGAACAGCCGGTCAACATAATGGCGGCTGGTGGCCGTGACCTCCTGCATGGTGACACGAGAGAGAACAACAGTGAGTCGGCACTGGCCTCCCTCCTCATCCCACCGCTGACGCCAACCACACACACACTCAGCAGTCAGGACTGGTCAGGGTACGCCATCCCAGAAAAGCCCTTCCTAACTATACAACTGGTCAACAGGCACTAGGCTACTCTCGTCAAGCTGTAAACTCATCCAGAGCACGAGACGGATGTATGCCACTTAATAACTTTATCATCGAGTGGTGGGGACTGTCCAGAACTTTCCGCACTACTCTCTATGTGAGATACACTACATGACTAAAAGTATGTGGACACCTGGGCCCAAATTCACAAACTCTTAAGAAGAAATGTCTTCTTTAATGCAATTTTTTCCTTAAGAAACTTCTTACGTTTTTTTCGTAAGTAGTGTTTTGTGAATCCGGCCCCTGCTCGTCAAACATCTCATTCCAAAATCATGGGCATTAATGTGGAGTTGGTCCCCCCTTTGCTGCTGTAACAGCCTCCAATCTTCTGGGAAGGCTTTCCACTAGATGTTGGAACATTGCTGTGGGGACTTGCTTCCATTCAGCCATAAGAGCATTAGTGAGGTCGGGCACTGATGTTGGGCCTGGCTCGCAGTCGGAGTTCCAATATTTTTTTTCCTTATTTTTTCTTAACAGCAAATCAATACAAAAAGTACATGGGAACACAAGTATATATAAAGAATATAAAAAGGACATTTGGGCTAGGGGCGGGGCTATGGGCGGGGCTAGGGGATACAATATCACATTACACAAGGACCTTAAAGGACATACACACATTTATAATTTTAACAGCTTTTTTGTTGGCAGAGGTTTTAATTGTCTTAAAATATAGTTCAATTTCTTTTTGCAAGGTAATAAAATGTGTTGTTTTGTTTGTAAATGTACATTTGTGAATATGAAATTTGGCCAAAAGAGTAATGAAATGAATTTCATAAAATTGTTTCAACTTATTTCTATGATAAGTAAAGAATCCAAGCAGTATATCTCTTCATAACAGTGTAGAATCTTCTTAAATGTGTTCAATTATAAATCTACTGACGTCTTGCCACAGATTCCTTACATGAATACAATGCAACACTGTTTCTGAGTGGTAATCACAAAAGGTACAATTTGATTTAGTTTTTTTCATATAGTGGTTGGCAGGATAATATTTATGAGTCATTTTAAAAGAAACTTCCTTCTTAAGGATCGGACCCTTTTTTTCCCTCCAAATTTCACCTAAAATTACATACCCAAATATAACTGCTTGTAGCTCAGGACCTGAAGCAAGGATATACATACTCTTGATACCATTTCAAATCAAATCAAATTTTATTGGTCACATACACAACATGGTTAGCAAAGTTGATGCGAGTGTAGCGAAATGCTTGTGGTTCTGGGTAATCTAACAATTTCATAACAACTACCTTATACACACAAGCGTAAAGGAATGATTAAGAACATGTACATATAAATATATGGATGAGCGATGGCTGAAAGGCAAAGGCAAGATGCCTATGTACTTTTTGTATTGATTTGTTGTTAATAAAAAATACGAAAAAACAGAATTGGAACGCCGAAGCGAGCCAGGCCCAACACCAGTGCCCGACCTCACTAATGCTCTTGTGGCTGAATGGAAGCAAGTCCCTGCAGCAATGTTCCAAAGGAAACACTTTGAAGTTGGTGGAAATGTGAAATGAATGTAGGAGAATACAACACATTAGATCTGGTAAGAGATGACACAAAGAAAAAAGTGTTTGTGTTTTTTGTTCCATCGTCTTTGAAATGCAAGAGAAAGGCCACAATGTATTATTCCAGCTTTCAACCATTGCATTTATGTTCAAAATGTTGTATCAAGTCTACCCAAATGTGCCTAATTGGTTTATTAATACATTTTCAAGTTCATAACTGTGCACTCTCCTCAAACAATAGCATGATGTTATTTCCGATTCATTCCAAAGGTGTTCGATGTGGCTGAGGTTGGGGGGGCGTTTCCTGCATGATAACTTAAATCTCAAGCCATCTTATTAACGTTAACTTTATAAAGTGTGTAGCTAGCTAGATGTTCGGTTTCTTGTTGAACCCTATCGCTTCAAACACACCGACAAAACACACCGACAAAAGTTCAACATTCACCTTCTGCTCCCATTTCTGTCAAGCCGCCCACGCATACAGTTTGACACATACATTGGATAAATCCAACATATGCACCACACCAAACGCACTGCAACTGCAGCGCTGCAATGATTTATGTGAATTTATCAAAATGCCTTTCAGTCTGTTGACCATGAAGTGTTGCCAGCTAGACTCAGAAACATTGCTCTCAGTGAAGGGGTAGTAAATTGGTTTAGGAACTATCTTTCTGACAGAACACAATGTGTATATACTGACAATCACAGGTCTAGCTTTCTTGAGATTAATAGAGATGTGCCCCAGGGTTCCATTTTAGCTTCTCAATTTTTATTAATGATTTGGGAAATGGGATGCAACCAGCAAACATTACATCTATATGCAGATGACACAGTTATATTAGATTAGATTCATGTGCTCCTTCTGTGGTTCAGGCTGTTGAAGAGCTCCAAACTGCTTTTCAGTCACTGCAGGCCTCCCTTTATGGTCTCAAACTGGTCTTGAATATACAAAAACTGAATTCATGACCTTTACCAGAGCTAGAACTCTGCCAGAGAACGTTGGCATTGTCACATCTGGTGGCTTATCCATTGGAAAAGTGTCATCCTACAAATACCTAGGCATTTGGTTGGATGACAAATTGTCCTTTAAAGTTCATGTGGATAATCTTGTGACAAAGCTTACATTGAAATTGGGTTTTTATTTTCGTAATAAGGCTTGCTTCCCGCTTATGGCTAGAAAGAAGCTTGTTCAGCCCACTTTTCTCTCTGTAATTGATTATGGTGACCTGTTGTATATGCATGCAACCTCCTCCGTCTTAGAGACTGCACGATAAGCAGAGTCCATTCTTGCGTATTATTACCAATGCCAAGTCACTCATCCGTCATTGCACATTATCCAACCTACCATTTGGTACCTCACTTTATATGCGCAGAAAAATACATTTGTATGTGTTCATCTACAAAGCCTTTTTGGGTAAACTCCCTCTTTACCTCTGCAGTCTGGTCTCCTTCACCACCAGCAGTTACCATACCCGGTCTGCTAGGTGGTTGCAACTTAAAGTCCCCAGGACATTCACAGTATTAGGCTAGATTGCCTTCTCCTCTTGTGCACCAGACGCATGGAATAATCTACAATCCATAGTGCCACTGAATTCATTTAAAATATTGAAGGGAGACTGTTACAGAGGAGTATAAAATGCTTTTTTTAGGCTGGATGTTTTAATTCTGTAATGTATTGATTTTTGCTGCCTTCTTGGCCAGATCTCCCTTGAAAAGGAGACTCTGGGTCTCAATAGGCTTTTCCCGGTTAAATAAAAGGTTAAAAAAAAAAAATTAAAAACCCAGCGTTTCATTGGAAATGAATGTAATTCTGGTGTACCAAAATGCAATGACGCTGTCGGTGTGTTCGAAGCGTAAGCAAAGTGCTAACGTTAGAGTTTGAAAAAGTTGAAAGTAGCGTCTCGATCACAAAACGGACAGCAGTTGTCACCGAAAGCGTCATTTAATTTTGGTACACCAGATTTACATTAATTTCCAATGAAACACTGTGTTTGCCTAGCAGCAACAGTTGCAGTGGGTTCATTGTAGTGCATAGTTGCATTTATCGAATGTATGCGTCAAAACTAGTAGACCGCTCGACAGAAATGGGAGCAGAAGGTGAATGTTGAACTTTTGTCGCACACGTATCCAGATGATGCTGCGTCCTGTATTGCGCAAACACGCTGTCGGTGTGATCGAAGTATAACGCCCAGGAAGCTTAGATTCAAACTCCCATTTACCAATACGTTCGTTTACACCAAATATGGAGTTTCGCTGTACTTTTAAAAATCGTCTAAAGATAAAATGTACAAACAACCGGGGAAAAAAATCATCTTCGGCACCTCCAATGCATGAGCTGTTCTAGACTTCCAACCTGTGCGCGGCAGTAATGAGTGATTTGCAGATAGCAGTTGAACCAGTGTCTATGTAGCTAGAGTAACTATGGTTATTTACAGCTAACTAACTAGCGGCTGGTTCCAGTTAACTAGCATAACCTTTTGATTGCATCGTTAACGTTTTGTGCAATAAAGTTGTTAGCTACAGGTTTGGGATTTTTCATCTTAATTGGATTCACATAAAATGTGTCACCGGTTGCTAACTAACTCATTCCGGGTGACAGTCGGGAGACCGCCTTTGCTAGCTAGATACAGTACATGTTGCAAAGCCTGTGCTAGCTAGCTAGCAGCAACTTCAGTGCATGTCGTCAAAGACATTGCTATTGATGAGACACACAAAAAGCGTTTCACTATCCAATGTACTGAATAATGCACAGAAAACGTTAGTATTTATTCAATTGTATAAGTGGGACACTCACAGATAACACGCTGATGCGGAGAGGGGCCTCCAACAAGCACGCCATCTCTCTTCCCCCTATCGAGCGCCCCAATCGGAGCAGCACTTTCCGAATACCCCGCCCTCCAGACCAGCTGCTCAGATTTTAAAAAGTAAATATAGCTTAATCACGCAACACTTCAGAATAAGTTAGTATATGATGGGTTATGTCGAGTTAATATGTGTGTCTTTGGTCTGTTTGAAATATCGTTTCATCTTCTAATGAAACTAGTATTTATATTTACCAACTGGCTACATTGTAGATGATCGAATGTCAATTTGTAAATCAACTCAATCAAGTAAATTTTGCTTCTAAACGCGCAGGTTTGACATTGAAGCATGGCTGATTAAGACGCGATTGTTATAAGCATTTATGTGCATACAACAAATATTTGTATTCGTAAAGAAGTGCTGGTATTGGGAAGTATTACAGTTTGGGATAATGTATAGGTGTTTGACTATTTGTAAATTATTTTGATTGTGGAAAGTGCTACCTACGAATCCATCAGTCGATTTACTTTGGGGAATATTGGAGCATGCGCTGAGGTCTAACTACGCGGAGGTGGGAAAAACGTTCCGAGTCATACATTTTGGTTGAGATAAACAGAACAAACCAACATAATCATGGTAGCTAGTTAGCTAACTCTATCGTAACGTCAAAGTGCAAAAGACGAGAAACAATTGAACATGTTAGTTTGATTTGACTAGTGATTGCATTGCATGCATCTCTTAGCCAGGACAAGTCTACAACCCCGGACGGTGGACGTGTGATAGCTAGCAGTTATCTACTGGAGCTAGTAACAATCAATTAACACAAATTATTGAGCTAATATGCTAACTTGCTACATTGTATTTTATTCAATGATATAATCGTCTTCCTCATATAATTCAGCTCGGCACAGAAAAAGAAGGCCCTTACGGGAGTCTACAGCCAATCATCAGCCATGAAAATAGCTGTGGAAGGGTGTTGCCATGGAGAGCTGGATAAGATCTATGAGACGATTGGCTACCTGGAGCAGAAGGAGGGGGTGAAGGTAGACCTGCTGCTGTGTTGTGGAGACTTCCAGGCTGTGAGGAACGAGGGGGACATGAAGTGCATGGCTGTGCCGCAAAAGTACAGGCAGATGCAGACCTTCTACAAGTTAGTACCTTCCTATCACCTCTGCTCTCTCTCTTTCTCGCTCTCATGTAGGGCCAGGAGTTTTTCCTGAACCCTGCATGACCTGATCCTGGAAAAACTCTAGACTTTACCTTACTCTGAGAGATGGCTGTTGACCCCTATGGCTTTAGATGCCATAGGAATCAACAGCCAGGTGGGTTAAATTGGTTAAGCCCAACCCTGTCAATACTACTTATGGTTCCTTTAGTTTAAGGGACAATCTGTTGTATTTCTGATGGTTGTGTCTTGGTTCGTGCAGGTACTACTCTGGAGAGAAGAAGGCTCCGGTCCTGACTATCTTCATCGGTGGGAATCACGAGGCCTCCAACCATCTCCAGGAGCTCCCGTACGGGGGCTGGGTGGCTCCCAACATCTACTACATGGGTAAGACCTTACCTTCACACTCTGGCTACAAAGCTAAAACACATATTACAAGTTCCATGGATTGCTCTCTCAATGCCACTTGTCAATCAGGAAATTCGGGAGCGTTCACTTGCCCGAAAATGTTAATCTAATAATAACAGTGTATATGGTCTTCCATCAGGTTATGCTGGTGTTGTGCGCTACAAAGGAGTAAGGATAGGTGGCTTGTCTGGAATCTTCAAAGGGCATGATTACAGGAAAGGTGAGGTCATAAAGGAGTAAGGATAGGGGGCTTGTCTGGAATCTTCAAAGGGCATGATTACAGGAAAGGTGAGGTCATAAAGGAGTAAGGATAGGTTGCTTGTCTGGAATCTTCAAAGGGCATGATTACAGGATCGGTGAGGTCATAAAGGAGTAAGGATAAGGGGCTTGTCTGGAATCTTCAAAGGGCATGATTACAGGAAAGGTGAGGTCATAAAGGAGTAAGGATAGGGGGCTTGTCTGGAATCTTCAAAGGGCATGATTACAGGAAAGGTGAGGTCATAAAGGAGTAAGGATAGGGGGCTTGTCTGGAATCTTCAAAGGGCATGATTACAGGAAAGGTGAGGTCATAAAGGAGTAAGGATAGGTTGCTTGTCTGGAATCTTCAAAGGGCATGATTACAGGATCGGTGAGGTCATAAAGGAGTAAGGATAGGGGGCTTGTCTGGAATCTTCAAAGGGCATGATTACAGGAAAGGTGAGGTCATAAAGGAGTAAGGATAGGGGGCTTGTCTGGAATCTTCAAAGGGCATGATTACAGGAAAGGTGAGGTCATAAAGGAGTAAGGATAGGGGGCTTGTCTGGAATCTTCAAAGGGCATGATTACAGGAAAGGTGAGGTCATAAAGGAGTAAGGATAGGGGGCTTGTCTGGAATCTTCAAAGGGCATGATTACAGGAAAGGTGAGGTCATAAAGGAGTAAGGATAGGGGGCTTGTCTGGAATCTTCAAAGGGCATGATTACAGGAAAGGTGGGGTCATAAAGCTCTAGTAGATGTTCTCCTGTCTCTGCAAATGTGTTGCAGCTCAACTGTCTATAAAATGTAATCAATGCTCTTTTTTTCAGGACATTATGAGTTCCCTCCATATAACCCAGAAACCCTACGCAGTGTTTACCACATCAGGAACATCGATGTCTTCAAACTCAAACAGGTGACTACCACTCACAGGGTTAATACGTCATATGTCCCCCTATTATTATCATATGTCATATTATGTCCCCCCCTATTTTACCACTAGATCCAGATGCCTGTAGATGTGTTCCTGACCCATGACTGGCCTCGTGGGATCTACCATTACGGCAGCACAGGGGAGCTTCTGAGGAAGAAGAAGTTCCTGAGGCAGGAGGTGGAGTCCAACACACTGGGTAGTCCTGCAGCAGCAGAGCTCCTGGCCCACCTGCAGCCTAACTACTGGTTCTCTGCGCACCTCCACGTCAAGTTCGCTGCCCTAATGCAGCACCCGGTGAGCTGAACTGAAGACAGTTGAGAGAGAGAGAGACTGCCGTGCATATTCAAAGTTTGGATTCTTTCTGATTAATTCGAATTTAAGATTCTGTGATTGTCACATGTGTTGATTCAGCACCGACATTGACATTTTCCCACACCAACATCTTCTTTCTCCTGATTGTATATCTAATGTATGTGCTGCCAGATCACATAACTGATATTGTATATGCAGCACTGGTCATATCACTGCTCTGTTTGTCTCTTTAGGCCAAAGTTGATGCTGCCCCCCGCACTACCAAATTCCTCTCACTGGATAAGTGCCTCCCATACAGGGACTTCCTACAGGTGAGAGAGGGGGTGATTAATAGAGAGGGGGTGATTAATAGAGAGGGGGTGATGACATAGATGTGAAGGGATTATGTTCTGGTTTCATAGATCCAGATTAAACCTACTTTTGAATGGAGAATCTTTTCATATTGGTCTGTGAAACAGCCTGCGTGCGGGTCTTATTTTGGGCTAGTATTTGCTACAGGCGTGTTCTCTGTAGTGCATGTCTGAGTTGATGCTGACTTGTAGGGTGTGTGTTTCAGATCGTAGAGGTAGCAGACAGGCCAGGATCGTCCCAGGGTCTGGAGTATGATCCAGAGTGGCTGGCCATCCTCAAAGCTACAGACAGCCTGCAGACTGTCAGCCCTAATTACTGGAACCCCCCGCAGAACAATGGCCTGCACACAAGGTCAGACACACACCTCTCTTTCTCTCACTGTCTCTCACATACTACACACACCTCTCTTTCTCTCACTGTCTATCACATACTACACACACCTCTCTTTCTCTCACTGTCTCTCACATACTACACACACATCTCTTTCTCTCACTGTCTCTCACATACTACACACACCTCTCTTTCTCTCACTGGCTCTCACATACTACACACACCTCTCTCTCTCATACTACACACACCTCTCTCTCTCATACTACACACACCTCTCTCTCACATACTACACACACCTCTCTCTCTCTCACATACTACACACACCTCTCTCGCTCTCACTGGCGCTCTCTCATACTACACACACCTTCTCTCTCTCTCTCTCTCTCTCTCTCTCTCTCTCTCTCTCTCATACTACACACACCTCTTACTTACTCATTCACTTAATCAATCTCTTTTTTGTCGCTATCTCACATGCATACACCCCCACACACACATTAAACCCTGCTATCTCACATGCATACACCCCCACACACAAATTAAACCCTGCTATCTCACATACATACACACCATCCTTCACTTGCGCATACACCCCCACACACACATTAAACCCTGCTATCTCACACACATACACCCCCACACACACATTAAACCCTACTATCTCACATACATACACCCCCACACACACATTAAACCCTACTATCTCACACGCATACACCCCCACACACACATTAAACCCTACTATCTCACACGCATACACCCCCACACACACATTAAACCCTACTATCTCACACGCATACACCCCCACACACACATTAAACCCTACTATCTCACATACATACACACCATCCTTCACTTACGCATACACCCCCACACACACGTGTAATGTGCTGCTCATGATCTGTGTCTACCTACTTCTGTATGTTGTCCAGGTGGGACTTCAGTGCTTCTGAGGCAGCCATGATGGAGGCTGTGGGTGACCTGGGGGGTGAACTGTCCATCCCTGACAACTTCTGCCTGACCGTGCCAGCTTACGACCCTGCCCGGCCACAGCCCCATGCCCACCCCAGCTACAGCACCAACCCGCAGACCACCGAGCTCTGTGCCACCCTGGGTCTCAGAGACATCTATGCCCAGGTTGGGCAGGGAGGGTATGGGGGCCAGATAGGCACCCCAGAGCTGGAGGATGATGAAGTCCAGAGTGGAGATGAACCCAGTGAGTACCCTAGTGACACCTCAGGCCTGTCCAGCTCCTACAACCCTGATGAGATCACCATAGAGGATGAGTGGGAGGAAGAGGAGGAGGGAGGAGAGAAAGAGGGAAGGGGGAAGAGCCCTGATGCAGTGGTCCCAGAGGGGGAAGCGGGGGAGGCAGGAGGGAGACGGGACTCGGGGCCCCCCTCTAGAGAGCTGCCCCCCAGCCGCATGGTTCTGACCATGCCTGAGCCCAAATCAGACCCCGCTCCTCCCTCACGCCTGTCCCTCAACCTACCTCCTCCCTCTCACTCCTCACCTCCGGAAAGGGAGGAGGAGGAGGAGGAGCCCCATGTCCGGATCCCTAAGCGCACCAGTGGGGAGACGGGGGACCCTATCAGTACAGGCAGCACCCCTAGGATCAAACGCAGGAACCAGGTCATCTACACTGCAGTGGACGATAATGAGAGTGAGGACTAGGGCTGGAACTTGACCCAGGTTTCAGGGGGAAGTCCGTGGGAACTGTTGTCAAATAGAAGATTCTTATTATCTCCTTTTTATATTGCTATTGTCGTTCTTCAATGCAAACCAACAGAGTTTTTTTTTTTTTTAGTATAGGGAGAGTGGAGAATCCCATGATGGAAATGTATTTTTTTAAGTCTGTTCAGTTCCTTTTTTAAATTATGAAATAAAGAAAATGGTGATTTTAAGAAAAAAATAAGTTGAATTTCAGATGAGGCACACTGTTTCCTCAGTAGTTTTCCACTGTGGGTCAACTTCAAAAGGGCTGTGTTGGGAAACAACAAAAGGTTAAGAACATGAATATGTTTGTACACCAAATAGTCATAAACCAATTTTGAACATGAACCTTATGACATCTTTACTTTAGCCAGAAGTCAAATTCTTGCCAAAGTTTAATTTCCTGTTTGCCGTTTAATCGGTCTACGAGATATGACTCTTTTATACAAATGCACAGATAAGAGGGTCCATGGACAACTTCATAACTGGCCAGGGTTTCCCCAACTCGGTCCTGGGGCCCCTCCCTGGGTGCACGTTTTGGTTTTTGCCCCAGCACTACTACACAGCTGATTCAAATAATTAAAGCTTAATAATGAGTTGGTGATATGAATCAGCTGTGTAGTGCTGGGGCAAAAACCAAAATGTGCACCCAGGGAGGGGCCCCAGGACCTGTGGTTCCTGAGCTCTTTAGCAGACCCACACATAACTACAGTTTCAAGCCAAAACCCATGACAGGAGAGCAGTATCACCACTGACTAAATCATTGAGACATACTATCGGTTCAGTCACTGACTGCACACATGGCGCAATAGCACATCTTTATTGAACAACGCTTTACAGAGGTGCTGATGGGAGTTCAGTTTTTTCCCACACATTGTGTGAACATCATTATTATTACACATAACCTGTGATCAGGGAGTTAATGAATGAGTGACTCATGGATTCATCAGTTAATCACGATGAGCCCATGAAACAACTTGTTTTTAAATTAAGTAGAGCTCATCACATCGATTAGGGTCCTTTAGTTAGCGATTCATTCCAGGATGACATAGGTATTCTAGTCAGTAAAATCAACAACAAACAGAACAGGTTCAATACAATTAGGTGAGAATACATAGTGTATTTTTGACGAGTTCAAAGGGCAGACTGACAGACAACGTGCAGGCAGCTAATGGTTACAGGGATGTGCTTTACTTGGACTGCTACCTACTGAACACACACCAGAGCAAACTCAAAGCATACAGGGGAATAAAACAGAGTAGGCACTTTGTTGTTTTTCAAACCCCTTGTAAGCACCCTTATTCTTCTTAGCTAAACATGCGCAATTCCAAAACGATCCCCCCCCCCCTATCACCTACCTACCTCCCTGTAGATCTGAAACAAATGGAGAGTTAGAAGCAATATGGCAAACATAAATCCACCCAGTCGATCAGTTGACAAGGTGAAGCAAATATGTCTTCTCTCATCCATCCAGATCTATATGGAATGTCTAGGGGTTATGCGTTAATGGAGTCCAACAGAGTGGGTAGCTCTGTATTCAAAGCTGTCCGTCTCCAAACCAGTGCTTTGAACAGCATCAGCTCGTTAGTCAGTCATTAAAAGCGTTATTACATTGTTTTCATTTACATCAACTCTTACGCAGTAAGACACAGGACAAACGAGGAACAGCAGAACATAGCATGTATATCATGGCCCATGCATTCACAACATGACAGGCAAGATACAATGGTTTCCTAACTACAGGACTTCATCCCTAGAGGGGTTTGTAGCCTGGTCCCAGATCTGCTTTTTCTGTCTAGCTCCACGATCATTGTCAACCATAGGGACTTGGCAATGACAGCACAAACAGATCTGAGACCAGGCTAGGGTTTTGAGATCCTACTATATATTATCACTCAGGAGAGGCAAGGATTTTCTCCTGACCAGGAGAAACTGCAGCCCTGGATATCACTGTGCAGTAACCAGGGTTTTCCGAGCTCGGTCCTGGGCCCCCTGGCTGTGTAGTGCTAGGGCAAAAAAACAAAACACGCACCCAGGAGGGGCCCAGGAAGGAGTTTGTGAAAAGCTGCATTAGACAGTGGATTGATTGTTAGAAACAGCGGTGGTCTCCAGCGAGGGCCAGACTCAGACATGGCATAGAGCAGACTCACTCTGTACTGTGGATTCTTCAGTGTATATCTAGTGTACATATGTGGGTGGAGGTGAGGACGAAGGGCCTGGATGATACCAGACTGGCATTGGCACCATGATGTCTCGCAACACCGCTGCTCTGAGGAGTATTAATAATAATAATAATATAGCCTAGGGGAAATAAATAAATGAGGCCAGAGGAAATAAGGGCATCAGAAGAGGCCATGAACTGTGTTTCCCTCCCTCTCATGCGATTGTGGGTAAACTGTGCCATCTAACATGGGTTATTCTATCTGTGGCAACCGGGAAGTGTCTGGAATGGCTCAGGCCAGGCCAAGGCTTCAGGGTTTAGGTTGTTCAGGCAGCCTGGGACTCATGCTAGAGGGAGTGATGAGGGGGCATTCAGGACAGCAGTAAAGGGAATACTTTGGGGGAGTGTGACCTGCATCCCATTCCCTCTTTTCCCCCCTCATCCCTTAAGACTCCCTCGCTCCAGCTCTCCTTTCTTCCCTCTCTGCCACTCAAGAACCGACACTGCAGCGATTGCATAATGAAATGGAACCATGATTGAAATGAATCGAGACAGACAGAAGGCAAAACAACATCCACGATTAGTGCTAAATAATATAGTCTCACACTCACTCTTTTTCTTCCTGTCTGTCAGTCTTTATCAGACCTCTCTCTCTGTCAGAAATCTATCTGGCTTCGCAAAAGACAACCGTCCTGTTCCGACTCTTTCCCTATGTCTCTATCTCTCTGTGGATGGGAGGGAGGGTGGAGGTTTGAAGGGGGTGTCCCCTTGCCCGACCCCAGAGGTTGGGAGCAGGGATGGCAGGGTGGAAGTGGAGCGGTCCTAGTTCCCACCTCCTCCTCCTCCTCCACAGCAGGATCGGGTGTTGTGGGCATCAGGGTCCTGTAGGTTCACTCCTCTGTGTCGTGCTGCGTGTGTAGGGTTCTGGGTGTCTGTTTTTGGCATCTTTTTGGCTGCAGAGACAGTGGAACACACTGTTATTATTCTGACCTAGTTCTAACTGGGGCCTGGAGTTTTTCTTGGGCAGGTCATGTTGTCATGAAAAACTGTTAACAAATGTTCTGTTATTAGGTCAACAATTGAAATGAACAAAAATGGTGTCACCTATAAGTATCCCTATAGATTGATGGGGGAAGATGGAAGCTTACCAATGGCCAGGAACAGATCGTTGACATTCATGGCCGTCTTGGCAGAGGTCTCCATGAAGAGAAGCCCAGTGTCTTCAGAATAGGTCTGGGCCTCCTGTCAGACAGAAGGCAACAGTCCATCAGTATTGGGAATCCCCAGTGTTTTAGAATTCATATTTGATGTCAGTGTATAGTGACGACCATAACATGTTACTGAGTCAGTGTAGAGGACAGTACCTCGTACTCCACTAGTCTCTTCTCAGCCAGGTCAGCCTTGTTCCCTGCCAAAGCGATGACAATGTTGGGGCTAGCCTGCCTCTGTAGCTCCTTCACCCAGGCTTTGGCTCGCTCAAACGTCTCCTACAGGAGGGCAAAGCAGAGGCCATAAGAGAGGTGCAAGTTGGTGAGAAAGAGGGAGTCAGATACAGTGCAACATTTAAATAACATGGCAATGTTCACATGATAGAGGGCTAGAGCGTCTATACAGTACAATGGGGCGATTCCACGGCAACAGAAAATATTGGTATCTCAGATTGTTCTGGCATTTCTCACATAGAAGGGAGGAAGGGTCTTTGAAATGCTTTTTACATTTGTATCACAAGCCATTTAAAAAATAAAAAAAACATGGTGAAAGTGGCCATTTTAGGCCCTTTTTATACCTGTACATTACTCCTGTCAGACCTTATGATCTGTGAACCGTACAGGATACAGACAGCAGCTTGGTGTCATTATACTATAAGACCCTATGATCTGTGAACCGTACATGATACAGACAGCAGCTTGGTGTCATTATACTATAAGACCCTATGATCTGTGAACCGTACATGATACAGACAGCAGCTTGGTGTCATTATACTATAAGACCCTATGATCTGTGAACCGTACAGGATACAGACAACAGCTTGGTGTCATTATTCGCTGCTGCCATGTTGTGTTGCTACCATCTGTTGTCAGGTTGCTACCATGTTGTGTTGATGTCATGCTGTGTTGTCGTCTTAGGTCTATCTTTATGTAGTGTTGTCTCTCTTTTCGTGATGTGTGTTTTATCCTACATTTTTAATTAGAATCCCAGCCCCCATTCCCTTAGGAGGAATTTTGCCTCTTGGTTGGCCGTCACTTGTCTAGTTAACAAAAAAATAAGGTTAAATAAAATATACTCCTTATAGTGTGCTCTAAAAATGTCTTGATTATGAAATGTAATTTTGCACATTCATTTATTCAACATAAAAAATCTGTAATCTCAAAAGACATATTGTTTGGAACAATAACCTCTACAAGTACATCACACTTCCAGTGGGCTCTCTGCTAATTCTGAAGGTATGATACATTTATATGGACACCAGAAATACAGTGAATTGTAATGGGCTTCAAAGGGAACTCCCTCCCACTGCTGGTGATTTGCTGAATGTGCAATCCTAAAGGAGGGCTGTGATTGGTTAATGACCTATAATGTCAATTTCTATGTATAAAATGGTTCATATCATTAATAGTACCAGAGAGCCACTCTGGAAATGTGATGTGTTTTAAGAGTACTGTTACAATGTGTCTACAAAATAAGCTACGTCAAAAAAGGAAGTTGAGATATTAATATTTGTAATGTTGAATAAATGAATTAACATTTTTATTTCTGAATCTTGACACTCCATATTTGAGAGAACACTATGAGGAGTATAATGGCACCAAGATGTTGTCTGTATCATGTACGGTTCACACATCATAGGGTCTTACAGTATAATGTACGGTTCACACATCATAGGGTCTTACAGTATAATGTACAGTTCACACATCATAGGGTCTTACAGTATAATGACTAGATGTCTGTATCATGTACGGTTCACACATCATAGGGTCTTACAGTATAATGACACCAAGATGTCTGTCATGTACGGTTCTCACATCATAGGGTCTTACAGTATAATGACACCAAGATGTCTGTCATGTACGGTTCTCACATCATAGGGTCTTACAGTATAATGACTAGATGTCTGTATCATGTACGGTTCACACATCATAGGGTCTTACAGTATAATGACTAGATGTCTGTATCATGTACGGTTCACACATCATAGGGTCTTATAGTATAATGACTAGATGTCTGTATCATGTACGGTTCACACATCATAGGGTCTTACAGTATAATGACACCAAGATGTCTGTCATGTACGGTTCACACATCATAGGGTCTTACAGTATAATGACTAGATGTCTGTATCATGTACGGTTCACACATCATAGGGTCTTACAGTATAATGACACCAAGATGTCTGTCATGTACGGTTCTCACATCATAGGGTCTTACAGTATAATGACACCAAGATGTTGTCTGTATCATGTACGGTTCACACATTTTGGGGTCTTACAGGAGACAGGTATACACTTAGCATATAAAACATTAAGAACACCTGCTCTTTCCATGACAGACTGACCAGGTGAATCCAGCTGAAAGCTATGATCCCTTATTGATGTCACTTGTTAAATCCACTTCAATCAGTGTAGATGAAGGGGAGGAGACATGTTAAAGAAGGATGTTTAAGCCTTGAGACATGGATTGTGTATGTGTGCCATTCAGAAGGTGAATGGGGAAGACAAAATATTTCAGTGCCTTTTGAATAGGGTATGGTAGTAGGTGCCAGGCACACCAGTTTGAGTCAAGAACTGCAACGATTCTGGGTTTTTCACACAACAGTTTGTTTCCCATGTGTATCAAGAATGGTCCACCAGCCAACTTCACACAACTTTGCATTGGAGTCGACATGGGCGAACATCCCTGTTGAATCATTTTGACACCTTGTAGAGTCCATGGCCCGACGAATTGAAGCTGTTCTGAGGGCAAAATGGGGGGGGGTGCAACTCAATATTAACAATGTGTTCCTAATGTTTGGTATAGTCAGTGTATGTCTAAAATTGGCCATTTCATCATGATCTTCTCAAAAATGGTTTGTGATACAAATGTAAAAGCATGGTAAATATCTTTCCTCCCAATGAAGTTTCTATCAGATACCAAACACATGTTCTGTTCCTGCTGGCATGGAATCACCCAATACATTTATTTACTCCTTAAGTTAGCCCTGAAAACGCAGCTCTGTGGTGCGCTGAATGATGACTGTACCGGCTTGGTGATGTCAAAGACCACAATAGCAGCCTGTGCCCCGCGGTAGTACATGGGAGCCAGACTGTGGTAGCGCTCCTGTCCCGCCGTGTCCCAGATCTCAAACTTCACAGTGGTGTCGTCTAGACACACAGACTGGGCCAGGAATGCAGCTGAGACAGAGAAGACGAGAGAGTGAATGTAAAACTAATTATGTAAAACTCAACCCTTTCATCTCAGCAAACCCTCCCTTCTTGGTCCAGGAATAAAACTCTCTGTGTTCTTAACAGAAGATTTTGTTACGGCACTCCAGGAACAGAGTTGCCCAACCCTGATCTGGGGCCAACAGTGTGCCAGTCAACTTCTCTCCTCCTCCTCCCCTCTCTCCTCACCTCCAATGGTGGTCTCCTGGAACTCATCAAACTGTCCCTTGACGAAGCGCAGCACCAGGCTGGACTTGCCCACAGCCATGTCTCCCAGCAACACCAGTTTAAACTGGCATATCTTTGTCTGGGGCAGCATGCAATTGGGCCGGCCACTCCCTCTGGTAGCCATGGTGACAGAGATGAGGAGGGCGGGAGCCTCCCAGTGATGGGAGCTCAGACTACAGGGGACTCTGGGACGTGAAGTCTTTCTCCAACTCTCCTCTTTTTCTCTCTGCAGATGAGAGAAGATTTTATTTTTGTATTTATTAAAGATCCCCATTCCTGGGGTTCAAGATCCTCTTCCTGGGGTCCAAACAAATGAAGGCATAAACATTATTACACCACTACACATCGAAAATACAACATTTATAATACCACTATATAGATATAATACCACTATGTGTGTGCTGGTGTGTGTGTGCGTAAACGTGTGTGTGTGTCCTGATTTTAATGCACGAGTTACTTGATGTGGAATAGATATGAGAACAGAACAGAGGGAACTGGTAATGGACAATGCTGGTAATGGACAATGCTGGTAATGGAAAAAGGAAAGATTGGCTCAAATGACAGCAGGTGTCATTCAGTCTGGACAGGTGGGTCATTTTATTTTATTTTTTAATCAGTTCAGATGACCATTAATATCATGATATATTTATGACAACATTATTACATGTTCTGCAATAATGCCCATCCACACAAATCTAGGAAGACTGACAAAACCAAAAACACATGCATAGAGGATGTTTGAGCATGACAGTCATATTTCATTGTGTGACGCCTTCGTCACCAGCCTACGGATTTGTGCTATGTAAATAAACTCAGCAAAAAAAGAAACACCCCTTTTTTCAAGGCCCATTCTTTCAGAGATAATTTGTAAAAATCCAAAGAACTTCACAGATCTTCATTGTAAAGGGTTTAAACACTGTTTCCGATGCTTGTTCAATGAACCATAAACAATGAATGAACATGCACTTGTGGAACGGTCGTTAAGACACTAACAGCTTACAAACGGTAGGCAATTAAGGTCACAGTTATGAACACTTAGGACACTAAAGAGGCCTTTCTACTGACTCTGAAACACACCAAAAGAAAGATGCCCAGGGACCCTGCTCATCTGCGTGAACATGCCTTAGGCATGCTGCAAGGAGGCATGAGGACTGCAGAAGTGACCAGGGCAATAAATTGCAATGTCCGTACTGTGAGATGCCTAAGACAGCGCTACAGGGAGACAGGACTGACAGCTGATCATCCTCTCAGTGGCAGACCACGTGTAACAACACCTGCACAGGATCGGTACATCCGAACATCACACCTGGGGACAGGTACAGGTATAGGCCTGTTGTAAGGCAGGTCCTCACCAGACATCAACGGCAACAACGTTGCCTATGGGCACAAACCCACCGTTGCTGGACCAGACAGAACTGGCAAAAAAGTGCTCTTCACTGATGAGTTGCGGTTTTGTCTCACCAGGGGTGATGGTCGGATTCGCGTTTATAGTCAAAGGAATGAGCGTTACACCGAGGCCTGTACTCTGGGGCAGTGTGTCACAGCATCATCAGACTGAGCATACCCTTCCTGCAGGCTCATCCTGACATGACCCTCCAGCATGACAATGCCACCAGCCATACTGCTCATTATGTGCGTGATTTCCTGCAAGACAGGAATGTCAGTGTTCTGCCATGGCCAGCGAAGAGCCCGGATCTCAATCCCATTGAGCATGTCTGGGACCTGTTGAATCGGAGGGTGAGGGATAGGGCCATTCCCCCCAGAAATGTCTGGGAACTTGCAGGTGCCTTGGTGGAAGAGTGGGGTAACAACTCACTGCAAGAACTGGCAAATCTGGTGCAGTCCACAAGGAGATGCACTGCAGTACTTAATGCAGCTGGTGGCGACACCAGATACTGACTGTTACTTTTGACCCCCCCCCCCCCCCTTTGTTGTTCAGTTTGTGTCTCAGTTGTTGAATCTTGTTATGTTCATAAAAATATTTACACGTTAAGTTTGCTGAAAATATAGGCTGTTGACAGTGAGAGGATGTTTCTTTTTTTGCTGAGTTTATTTATTATAGCGATTTAAATTAACCGCCATAGGGGTCATTGAGAGGTCGAAACATGGGGCTGGCTTCTGCTGTTCCTGGTCCATTTGATAGAACGAATGGACCTGGTCATGTCAGTCGCGCGCACCAACAACGGCGAGTTGATGTCCCACTCCCCACTGTCACATTCATCCAAAAGCTGGCATTTCGCCAGGCAGCGAGCTATTGTCATTTCAGTGGAGTGACAGCACGCACAGTGTTTTCACTTTCATTACCACGAGAGCTCAAACCCCGTATGCCATTGTTTTTCATTATCTGCTAAGCATTTAGCTGTATATTTTATTTTACATCGGGGTATGAATATTAAAATAGGCGCTATGCAGGTATCGTCAGTTTTATCCGTAAACTGCTGTATCTCCGTACAGAATGGACTCCGTTGAAGCCCAGTCATTTTGCTGCGGATAAGCCAAATCCGCCCCAGCTCTGGTTCGACGGTCGTCTCACTTTCATTCTTGCAGCTCCACATCCCATATGTACACTCAGGGAGTAGAAAAATATGAATACATACCAGTGACGATATCGGCGCTCTCTGAAACGATCAGAGGTCCCCGTCTTGAGACTGTTGACAATATATCAGCTGGTAAAACGACTATTAACACTTCCTGCAAATTCGCGCAGTCGCAGTCAGTGTCGCATTCTCGATTTTCTTAAACGGATAGATAACCGCATTCCTCCACGTTTAGTTCGTCAGGTGCAAAGGCCCGCAGTCTCAAAACAGACTGTTTTTCATTACCAAAAATGTATTTACAACCGCATCAGAACAGAACTGCAGTAGCTAATACATATAGGTTGGGTTGTAATTTGATGCCTCTGTATCTGAATGGTATATTGTGCCTATTATGGAAATGTTTAATCACAACAAAATAATTGAAAGCTAAATGAGGACCAATGTACATGAGGTGTACACATGTAGAGAATGGACTTCGACTCGGCTACCTACCTTTAATCAGACGCAGCGGAAAACGACTGCCCCCTCGCATTGAAGAGTTCAAATTGAAGGCTAACCGCGGTACTGCAGGCATTGTTTCAGAAAACAGGTTGCCCATTATATTAAATTGTGAAATTATAGTGAATGTGGTAATGGCGATCTTCGTGGTCAATATTCGTGGATATCCGTCTATAAAAACAAATCGAACACAATCGTGGTACAAATAATTGCTTCTATTTCACCAGATGTATTTCCTTAACCAATTACTTTAAAATCCCACACAGACGAAGTAAAAAGGATAATTGAGTTGATAATGGCAGCCTGCAGTACCCCGGTCGTCTTCATTTTGAGATACTCAATGAGAGGGGAAGCAGATTACATTAGTTTAGATTGTTTATATTTTGTCACATGCACAGGGTTGCAGATGTAGTTGCAGTGTACAGTGACATACTTAAACTCCAAGAGTGCAAGTGTGAATGAAACAATAATACAAAAATAATATATGTTTACAAATGTTCAGTAGCGGTGGAGCTGCCGTATCAGGCTGTGATGCAGCCCGTCAGTATGCTCTCAATGGTGCTTCTGTAGAACATTGAGGGCACTCTGGGACATTTCGAATTTCTTTTGCCTCCTGAGGTTGTTGGTAATCAGGACTACTACTGTCGAGTCTTCGGGGAACTTGATGGAGTTGGAACTGTTTGAAGCCATGCAGTAGTGGGTATACAGGGAGTACAGGAGGGGACTGAGGAAACAACGTTGTGGGGCCTCCATGTTGAGGATCATTGTGGCAGGGTTAATGTTGCCTATCTTCATCACCTGGGGGTGGCTCATGAGGAAGTCCAGGACCCAGTTGCATAGGAAGGAGTTCAGTCCCAGGGCCTTGAGCTTTGAGGTGAGTAGGGTTGCACATTTTGGGGAATATTCAGAGGTGGAAACTTTCTGTGGGAATTAACAGAAATATATGCAAATTCATATTAATACCATTTAAATGTAGATGTTTTTTGCATTGGATATATTTACCATATCATATGGAGACAGAAACATAAACATTTTACCTCATCAGAAGGAGACATAATTACAAATGATTAAATCCTTCCAATAGAAAAAACAAATAGTTACAAATTGAACTTTGATTAAATGAGTTGACTCTTCACATGGGATGATTTCACTAAACAACAAAGAAAGAGAATATTGAATGATCCCCAATGATCCATCACATCTCCCAAAAACGTTTTCAACATACATCTGTAAAATGATAGTCTAGAAACTAAAGCTTTGGTTGTCTTCCTCTCAGGCTTCCATGTCTTCTCCCTGGACCTGCTCAATGTCCACCTCTTGAACATCAGACTCTCAGGCCTCATCTTCACTGTCACTTTTCAACCTTGTTGAGGTTAACTTGTCAGGCTCAAAAAGCCAAAAATTTGCCCGTATGGCCACCAATTTTTCAACCATTGTAGTGGTCAGCCTGTTGCGTGCTTTGGTGTGTGTGTTCTCAAACAAGGACCAGTTGCGCTCTGAGACAGCTGATGTTGGTGGGATTTGGAGAATGATGGAGGCAACAGGGGAAAGAGCCTCAGATCCACAAAGTCCCTTCCACCAGTTGGCTGATGAGATATGTTGGCACGACTGCCATATTGCATCTCCATCACAAAGCCCTTGCTTGGAAGTGTACTTCGCCAGACAGCCAAGAACCTTGCCCTCATCCAGGCCGAGGTGGTAAGACACAGTAGTGATGACACCATAGGCCTTGTTGATCTCTGCACCAGACAGGATGCTCTGCCAGCATAATTGGGGTCCAACATGTACGCTGCGGTGTGTACGGGCTTCAGGAAGAAGTCTTCATGCTCTTTGATGTATTTCAGAACTGCTGTTTCCTCTGCTTGGAGCAACAGTGAAGTGGGCAGGGCAGTACAGATTTATTCTCTTACATCTGCAAGCAGAGTCTGAACATCAGACAGGATGGCATTGTCTCCCTCAATCCGTGCAATGGCTACTGCTATAGGTTTCAGGAAAACTGGGGCGGCAGGTAGGCTAGTGGTTAGAGCGTTGGACTAGTAACCGAAAGGTTGCAAGATCAAATCCCAGAGCTGACAAGGTAAATATCTGTGGTTCTGCCCTTGAACAAGGCAGTTAACCCACTAGGCCGGCATTAAGAATTTGTTCTTAACGGATAGATTCAATGCATGAGCAGCACAGCCAATGGGTGTGATGTGAGGGTAGGACTCCTCCACTTTAGAACAAGCAGCCTTCATGTTCGCAGCATTGTCTGTCACCAGTGGAAATACCTTCTCTGGTCCAAGGTCATTGATGACTGCCTTCAGCTCATCTGCAGTGTAGAGACCGGTGTGTCTGTTGTCCCTCGTGTCTGTGCTCTTGTAGAATACTGGTTGAGGGGTGGCGATGATGTAATGAATTATTCCTTGCCCACGAACATTCGACCACCCATCAGAGATGATTGCAATATGATGATTTGCTTGACCTTCACTTGAACTCTGTTGAGCAAATGAGTAGATAAAGCATGTATTGTTGGAGGGGTGTATACTGGGCGAAGAACATTCAGAAATCTCTTCCAATACACATTCCCTGTGAGCATCAGAGGTGAACCAGTTTCATACGCAGCTCAAGCAAGACATTCTTGAATTTCTTCAGCATTTCTCTGACTACGTTCCTCCATTGAGTCAAATAAACTCCTGATTCCAGGAGGACCATGATCTGTTGCTATCGATAAGATGTCTGATCTATCATTTTCACCTCAAATAGAAGTAGAGGGACTTTTGTCAGAGGTTGCTTGTTGTGAGCGCTCAGGGAATTTCATGCACTTTCCCAGATGATTCTGCATCTTTCTTGCATTCTTCACATATGATTTGGCACAGTATTTGCATATGTACACAGCTTTTCCTTCTACATTAGCTGCAGTGAAATGTATCCACTCATCAGATAGTGCCCGTGGCATTTTCCTGTACAGATTAGAAGATACATTTTTTTTTTAACCCAAATACAATTCCATGTACAGATAAATATTTAAGCAGTTAGATTAAACAACTCCTTTGTAAGATAAATGTTTTAAAATGAAACATGTTTGGAAACAGGTGAATTAACACTCCTCAGTTAGCAGGCTCAAGCCAGCTAAAACCCACATGGTAGCAAAAACTAACTAGCAGAAATGTTTAATAAGTTAGAAATGATTTAAACACACTTTGCAGTAGGCTACTATTTACTAGTTAACAAAAAATAATGTATGTCATATTATTATATATATATTCACCCCATCCAGTATTGTAAACAAAATTTACTAGAAAGCATGTAGTCCTTGGCTCAGACAGTGTAGTGGTGTGGGCTCAATAGCATCTCATTAGTGTGCAAGATCTTGAGAATCAGCTGTACATGTGATGGAAGAGTGCACCGTGCATGCAGAGGGTTGCAATTCCATTAAATTGGGGATAGTTTTACCAAAATTTGCCACAAGACCTGGAATTGCCTTATGTGTATCCCACAAAAAAGGTTCACTGTTATAAGGTCATTTTAAAAAATGAATTTAAGCAAAATTCCCAAAATTCCTGGGCTTAACTTCCCATGGAAAATGTCAGACCCTTTGCAACAACTAGTGGTGAGCTTAGAGGGCACTATGGTATTGAAGGTTGAGCTGTAGTCGATGAACAGCATCGTCACGTATGCATTCCTCTTGTCCAGGTGGGTGAGGGCAGTGGGCAGTGCAATGGCAATTGTGACGTCCATGGATCTGTCGGGGCGGTCATCGAATTTGGAGAGGGTCGAGTGTGTTGGGGAGGGAGGAGATGATTTGGTCTTCGACTAGCCTCTCAAAGCATTTCATGGGGACGATAGTCATTTAGTTAAATGACTTTCCTTTTCTTGGGCATTTTTATGAAAATGTCAGAAAACACAGCAACTAGTTGGTCTGCAAATGCTCGTGAGGGCGCTCTGATGCTGTCTTGGCCGGCAGCCTTACGAGGGTCAACACGTGGAGACCGTAATAAGCATGTAACCCTTGTTGTCCTCAGGGGCTCTCATCGGCAGCTTAGTCGTTTTGCTTGAAACGTGAGAAAAGGGTGTTTACCTCGTCCGGTAGAGCGGTGTTGGTGTCGGCGACGTGACGCATTCTTTTTGTAATCTGCGATTGTTAGAAGCCCTGACACATGTGCCTTCATCCAAAGTTTTCACATTCTATGATCAGATTTCGTTGTTGGCAATTACCTTTATCTTATGTCAACATGGATTTGATTCGGGTGAATGTATTATTATTATCCTGGCAATCTTTCATAGATAGGTGAGGTCACAGTTAAACCTTTACTTAGTGTTTTGCCAGAGGTTATAATGCCCTACATAGAAGTATCTGACCTGACTTTGAACAAAGACACATTTCCCTCCGTACCACAGGACGGCGCAGTAGAGCTTTGATCAACATAACTGTGCTCTTTTCCTCCGGAGAGAACCTAAGCGTCACCAAAGATTTGTTTAACTAACCCTCGTTGTTCTAGCTCTGGCGTCACGTGACAAAGCTGCAAAATCAAAACAGTTCTCTCTATTTATCTGTATAAACAATGTAACCAGCTCCTGAATTCATTTACTCATGTAAGTTAAATAATCAATAGGTCCATCTCTCTTCCAATAACATTGGCGAGAGAAGAACTGCACACGTGTTAATGAATAAACGAACAAGTGAGCTAGCTAGCTAATTCATTGACAGATGTTCTGATAATGCCAGTAACCAACCAAAGAAAAGCAACATCAGGAGAGAGATGATGCGGTGTTCTGCTCTTTGACTTTACATCTAATGCAGCAACTGCCTTAATATTACTGGAGCAATAGTAGTATAGCAATCATATCAGTAGTATAGCAGTGTAATAACTAGTGTTATGCAGGTGCCCTTTCTGTTCATTAGTTTGTCTGTAATGTGGAAACTGTGTGTTTGTGGCTACTAGCTATATGTCATTATACTGTTGTGACTGTGTTGTGTTGTTGCTGTGTCAGGTGCAGGGCACCAACGACAGCAGTGTGCTCAGTAAGGTGTCTGCTGTAGCTCAGGGTTACTTCCTGGATGACTACCTGAAGCAGTTTGTGTTTAAGGAGTTTAGGAGAGCCCCTCTCATCAACAGGTCGCTAAGATAGAAACATAACATGTGCACACACACACACTCAATAGATTTGTAGAGTTAGAAGGATCTTCCTCTATGTATTTGTTTGTGTTTGTACTGTATCTCTGGTGCAGGGATTACTATGGGGTTACTATGTACGCTGGAGAGCTGTAGACCACTGTGTCAAGCAGTTTCTGTGGCTGACAGAAAGCTGCCCCAGGAGACAGGTAAGCTTAGCCTGGTCCAAGGTCTGTTTGTGCTGTTTTGCCAAATCCTCCCCTGTGACGACCCCCATAGTGTCCCCTCCCCCAAGGTCAGCGCTGAGCCCTCTCTCCCTGGTGGTGAAGCCCATGCATGGGGAGCTGTGTGTGGAGGGTCTGAGGATGGCCTCTACCTTTACTGGGTCCTGGGCTGGTGCTGCTCAGTGGGGGTTCAGGCAGAGTGGGTAGAGGGGCTGTCCCCTCCTCCCAGGTGTCCGACTGTATCACACTGTACCATCTGTCCCAAACTGTCCATCTGTCCCTCGGTGGGGAGCTGTGGCGTTTCCACTCCACCCAATCAGAACCCTTTTCAGAGTGAGCTATGACCCTTGTGACCTGCCTGACCCAGTTGCACCTGACAACCAGGCCTCACTGAGGCTCCCCTTGAAGGAGATAGGCTGTGCTGGCAACCTGCCTCAACCAAGACGGAGGCACACTGCGACCATACTGAGGCAGGAAGGTGAGTACCCTTACAGGCTGATCTAAAGTCAGTTTGTCTGCAGCAGGGATTACTGATAGGACTTTGTTTTAGAGTCTTCTCCTGTCTCCCTCGCAGGTCAGAACTTCCTTTCTGTGTTTGAAGGGCAGAACGAGGCTGAGGATGCACTGTATCTTGATGACCAGCGTTGGACCGAGGTCTGTTTGTTTACTCTGCTGTTCATTATAGTACCTTCCTGCATTACCTCGCTGTGGGGAACATAGCCTGCCTACCACAGGATGTTGGTGGCACCTTCATTGGGGAGGATAGGTTTGTGGTAATGGCAGGAGTGGAATAGGTGGACTGGTATCAAATAAATCAAAAACATGGTTTGATGCCATTCCATCTGCTCCGTTCCAGCCACTATTCAAATCAAATGTTATTGGTCACATCACATGGTTAGCAGATGTTAATGCGAGTGTAGCGAAATGCTTGTGTGTCTAGTTCCAACAATGCAGTAATATCTAACATGTAATCTAACAATTCCACATCAACTACCTAATACACACAAATCTAACTAAGTAAAGGGATGGAATAAGAATATGTACATATAAATATATGGCTGAGCAATGACCGAGCGGCATAGGTAAGATACAATAGATGGTATAAAATACAGTATATACATATGAGATGAGTAATGTAAGATATGTAAACATTATTAAAGTGACTAGTGATCCATTTGTTAGAGTGACCAATGATTTCATGTCTGTATGTAGGCAGCAGCCTCTCTGTGTTAGTGATGAGCCGTCCTCCCCTCAGCAGCCTCTCTGTGTTAGTGATGAGCCGTCCTCCCCTCAGCAGCCTCTCTGTGTTAGTGATGAGCCGTCCTCCCCTCAGCAGCCTCTCTGTGTTAGTGATGAGCCGTCCTCCCCTCAGCAGCCTCCACTGCTGCTTACATCAAATAAATACAATATCACTGAACTTTGACTGTGTGTTTTATATGAGGGCACCGTTGCCTGAGCCCCGCTTCTCTAATTCAGCCTGTCCATCTAAAGGAGGGGTGGTGGTCTGTGGAGGTCTGGGTAGAGGAAGTGTTCCACTGAGGGATACAGTCCTACTGGGGCCCACCACCACCACAGGTTTCTGCTGAGAGAGACTGCAGCTCCAATCCCCTCCAGTGCCCAGCTGTGGAGCTGCAACAACTCAAACAGGAAAACACTTTTTATTTTATTTAACTAGGCAAGTCAGTTAAGAACAAATTCTTATTTACAATGACGGCCTACCCCGGCCAAACCCGGACGATGCTGGGCCAATTGTGCGCCGCCCTATGGGACTCCCAATCACGGCCGGATGTGATTCAGACTGGATTCAAACCAGGGACTGTAGTGACGCCTCTTGCACCAAGATGCAGGGCCTTAGACCGCTGCGTCACTCTGGAGATAATTGATTTCAAAGCATCGTGTCACTTTGTGTTTTGCATATTGTTTTAACATGGAGTGAGTTAATGGACAGATAAGTTGTTTCAGACTCCGTAGTCCTCCTCTAAATAAGCCCAGGATATTGTTCTGCTAAATCATAGGTTTTCTTTAACACTGGCACCATCCTCAATTCGTTGTAGATATTCCCACTGTGCCCATGTGATTTGTAATTGGCTTGTGTTTGTGGGAAGAGTGAGGGTGTTCTAGGGGTTGCTGTTACAGACTTGACCACATGGGGCAGTGTGGAGCTCATCCTGGACACTGAGTAGGCTTTGACCCAGTTATATTACATCCCTGTATGTAGTGCACACACGGTCACAGATAACACACACAAAATGGATTCACTGTACACACTGTCATGGGCTACACAAAATAGATTCACTGAGATCCTCCCCTAGTCTGCCGTACTCCTGTTATATTATACTCCTGCTTTCACTGCACACAGTCAACACAGACAATATAACATGGATTCACTGATTACCAACTGCCATCTCTCTCTGTCCCTCCTCTGGCCTGCTGTACCCTGGCCTCATGCTGCACTCCTGCTCGGCGCTCCTGGCTTCTAACAGACTCTTGACGGGTCAACAATGATGGCTCTGATTGGTGGAGGAGGAAACTGCTTCGCCTTTGGGACTCATCACAACCCTCACCCTGTCACTGTGGACCTCAAGCCTGTTCTATAACAATGGTTGCTAGAAGTATTCTTTGTGAGGACATTTTTGTACAGTATCAACTTGGTATTGGAAACCTGAGTCGACCTGTGGCAGTGGAACTGAAGCATCGATAAGCTATCTTGACACCTGTAGAACTCAAGGTCATGGTGACATTCTCTTATTGTTATTAGTTCCTTTGTTATTCGGGCGATTCCAACAGAAAAGATTGCTCCCTCTAGCTTTCACCAAAATGAGTCAGTGGCTGAGTTACACATACAGAAGTACATCTTCCTTTGGGTTGCAGCAGTTCAGGGCCATGGGCTACCTTCCAGCCCTACACACTCACTCACACAGACACATAAAAAAGTCCCAACATATCAGATCTGCTTACCAGACACATTTTTATTTCAGGTGAAACAAAGGACTCACAGTAAAAGGATAGGACTCACAGTAATAGGATAGGACTCACAGTAATAGGATAGGACTCACAGTAATAGGATAGGACTCACAGTAAAAGGATAGGACTCACAGTAAAAGGATAGGACTCACAGTAAAAGGATAGGACTCACAGTAATAGGATAGGACTCACAGTAATAGGATCAAATAACATTTTATTGGTCACATCCACGTGTTTAGCAGATTCCTTCCCCAGTCGTCATTGTTTTTGTTTCATATCTGTGTGTTGTTAATGTTTCGGTTCATGTTCCGTTTATTTGATTAAAACACTGACTCTCAGGGCACAGCGTTACAGAATGACGACTCAACAAAGGGAAGCATCAGGGAGTGTTTTTTCTGTTTTTGTGTTGAAGGCGATGTTGGGTCCGGGTGTTGGAGCTGGAGCTACCTGGGAGGTCTCAGCCGTTTGTTAACTGGATGAACAGGTCCCCATGCCTCAGCCGAGGCTCTTAGTCCTCAGCCGGTTCGTCAGGTTTCTGCGCCTCAGCGGAGGCGACCGATCCGCTCCGGATCCCCGGGATCGTCCCTGTGGTTGGAGCCGACTGCGCCGGGTAGGGGATACTGTCACGTATGATCTCTCCGGCGCTCTAGGTCGTCATGCTCCCACGCCTTAGCAGAGGTGACCGGTCCGCTCCTGATCCCTGGGATCCTCATCTTGTCGGCGTCCTGCGGCTGGAGCCACGCGTCGGGTAGCGGGTACCTGTGCTCCTTCTCCGGCCACCAGGCTGCTCGTTTATGGCGCACACCTGTCACCAGCACTACGTGGATTTGCGCATAATGACACTCACCTGGACTCCATCACCTCCTTGATTACCTGCCCTATATATGTCACCCCCTTTGGTTTCTTCCCCAGTCGTCATTGTCCCTGTCATGTCGGTGCGCTGTTTGTGTTTCTTGTTTTGTTTATTTATTTATTTATTAAATGTATTCACTCCCTGAACTTACTTCCTGACTCTCAGCGTACATCTTTACAAGTAATATCTAACAATTTCACAACATCTACACACATCTAAGGAGTGGAATTAAGAATATATTAATATTTGGAAGAGCAATGTCAGAGCGGCATAGACTAAGATACAGTATATTTATTTTATTTATTTATTTCACCTTTATTTAACCAGGTAGGCAAGTTGAGAAGAAGTTCTTATTTACAATTGCGACCTGGCCAAGATAAAGCAAAGCAGTTCGACACATACAACAACACAGAGTTACACATGGAGTAAAACAAACATACAGTAGAAAAACAAGTCTATATACAATGTGAGCAAATGAGATGAGATAAGGGAGGTTTAGGCAAAAAAAGGCCATGGTGGTGAAGTAAATACAATATAGCAAGTAAAACACTGGAATGGTTGATTTGCAGTGGAAGAATGTGCAAAGTAGAGATAGAAATAATGGGGTGCAAAGGAGCAAAATAAATACAGTCGGGGAAGAGGTAGTTGTTTGGGCTAAATTATAGATGGGCTATGTACAGGTGCAGTAATCTGTGAGCTGCTCTGACAACTGCTGCTTAAAGCTAGTGAGGGAGATAAGTTTTTCCAGTTTCAGAGATTTTTGTAGTTCATTCCAGTCATAGGCAGCAGAGGACTGGAATGAGAGGTGGCCAAAGGAAGAATTGGTTTTGGGGGTGACCAGAGAGATATACCTGCTGGAGCGCATGCTACAGGTGGGTGCTGCTATGGTGACCAGCGAGCTGAGATAAGGGGGGACTTTACCTAAGCAGGGTCTTGTAGATGACCTGGAGCCAGTGGGTTTGGCGATGAGTGTGAAGCGAGCGCCAGCCAACAAGAGCGTACAGGTCGCAGTGGTAGGTAGTATATGGGGCTTGGTGACAAAACGGATGGCACTGTGATAGATTGCATCCAATTTATTGAGTAGGGTATTGGAGGCTATTTTGTAAATGACATCGCCGAAGTCGAGGATCGGTAGGATGTTCAGTTTTACGAGGGTATGTTTGGCAGCATGAGTGAAGCATGCTTTGTTGCGAAATAGGAAGCCAATTCTAGATTTAACTTTGGATTGGAGATGTTTGATGTGAGTCTGGAAGGAGAGTTTACAGTCTAACCAGACACCTAGGTATTTGTAGTTGTCCACATATTCTAAGTCAGAACCGTCCAGAGTAGTGATGCTGGATGGGCGGGCAGGTGCAGGCAGCGATCGGTTGAAGAGCATGCACTTATTTAAGAGCAGTTGGAGGCCACGGAAGGAGTGTTGTATGGCATTGAACCTCACCTGGAAGGTTGTTAACACAGTGTCCAGAGAAGGGCCAGAAGTATACAGAATGGAGTCGTCCGCGTAGAGGTGGATCCGAGACTCACCAGCAGCAAGAGCGACATCATTGATGTATACAGAGAAGAGAGTTGGCCTAAGAATTGAACCCTGTGGCACCCCCATAGAGACTGCCAGAGGCCCGGACCACAGGCCCTCCGATTTGACACACTGAACTCTATCAGTGAAGTAGTTGGTGAACCAGGCAAGGCAATAATTTGAGAAACAAAGGCTATCAAGTCTGCCGATGAGGATGTGGTGATTGACAGAGTCGAAAGCCTTGGCCAGGTCAATGAATATGGCTGCACAGTATTGTTTCATATCGATGGCTGTTATGATACCGTTTAGGACCTTGTGCGTGGCTTTGGGGTGGTACCTGGTAGGTTCATTGATAATTTGTGTGAGATTGAGGGCATCAAGCTTAGATTGTAGGATGGCTGGAGTGTTAAGCATGTTCCAGTTTAGGTCACCTAGCAGCACGAGCTCTGAAGACAGATGGAGGTTAATCAGTTCACATATGGTGTCCAGAGCACAGCTGGGGGCAGAGGGTGGTCTATAGCAGGCGGCAACGGTGAGAGACTTGTTTTTAGAGAGGTGGATTTTTAAAAGTAGAAGTTCAAATTGTTTGGGTACAGACCTGGATAGTGGGACAGAACTCTGAAGGCTATCTCTGCAGCAGATTGCAACACCGCCCCCTTTGGCCATTCTATCTTGTCTGAAAATGTTGTAGTTAGGGATGGAGATTTCAGAGTTTTTGGTGGTCTTCCTAAGCCAGGATTCAGACACGGCTAGGACATCCGGGTTGGCAGAGTGTGCTAAAGCAGTGAATAAAACAAACTTAGGGAGGAGGCTTCTAATGTTAACATGCATGAAACCAAGGCTATTACGGTTACAGAAGTCATCAAAAGAGAGTGCCTGGGGAATAGGAGTGGAGCTAGGCACTGCAGGGCCTGGATTCACCTCTACATCACCAGAGGAACAGAGGAGGAGTAGAATAAGGGTACGGCTAAAAGCTATGAGAATTGGTCTTCTAGGACATCTGGAACAGAGAGTAAAAGGAGGTTTCTGGGGGCGATAAAATAGCTCGAAGGTATAATGTACAGACAAAGGTATGGTAGGGTGTGAATACAGTGGAGGTAAACCTAGGCATTGAGTGATAATAAACACTAACCAGAACAGCAATGGACAAGGCATATTGACATTAAGGAGAGGCATGTTTAGCCGAGTGATCATAAGGGTCCAGTGAGTAGTGAGATTGGTTGGGGTCACGGCGATTCAGACAGCTAGCCGGGCCATCGGTAGCAAGCTGGCAGAGGATGGAGGTCTGTTTTTAGCCACCTCGTGTGTTTCCGTCAGTAGATTAGTGGGGTTGCGTGTGGTAGAGGGGACCAATCCAATTGGCAAAATAGATGTAGTTATAGTGACCCAAGAAAATTGTCCGATAGACTTATTCAGATAGCAGCCGATACGACAGCTAACGATTAGCGGGCCGCAGATGGGCGTTCAGGTAACAGACGGAGTGGCCAGTTGGATAACTCCCTCGGGCAGATAACGTCGGTAGTCCAGTCGTGAAGGCCCGGTGGGGCTCCGCGTCGGCAGTAAAACGGGTCTGGATAGGTGATTGTAGCCCATTAGTGGCTGATGGAACTCTTCAGCTGGCTATACATATGACATGAGTAATGCAAAAATAGGTAAACACATTAAAGTGACTAGTGTTCCATTTATTAAAGTGGCCAGTGATTTCAAATCTATGTATATAGGCAGCAGTCTAATGGGCTAGTGATGATACAGTCCGACAGGATGCTCTCAATTGTGCATCTATAAAAGTTTGTGAAGGTTTTAGGTGCCAAATTTCTTCAGCCTCCTGAGGTTGAAGAGGCACCATTGCGCCTTCACCACACTGTCTGTGTGGGTTGACCATTTCAGTCAGTGTACACCGAGGAACTTAAAGCTTTCCACCTTCTCTACTGCGGTCCCGTTGATGTAGAAGGGGGGGGGGGGGGGGGGGGGGCCTCCTCTGCTGTCCACGATCATCTCCTTTGTTTTATTGACTTTGAGTGAGAGGTTATTTTCCCAGATCCCTCACCTCCTCTCTGTAGGCTGTCTCATCATTGTTGGTAATCAAGCCTACTACTGTTGTGTCGTCTGCAATCTTGATGATTGAGTTGGAGGCGTGCGTGGCCACGCAGTCATGGGTGAACAGGGAGTACAGGAGGGGTCTGAGCACGGACCATTGTGGGGCCCCAGTGTTGAGGATCACCAAAGTGAAGGTGTTGTTTCCTACCCTCACCACCTGGGGGCGGCCCGTCAGGACGTCCAGGACCCAGTTGCACAGGGCAGGGTTCAGAAACAGGGCCTCAAGCTTAATGATGAACTTGGAGGGTACTATGGTGTTGAATGCTGAGCTATAGTCAATGAGCAGCATTCTTACATCGGTATTCATTCCTCTTGTCCAGATGGGATAGGGCAGTGTGCATTGCAATCGCAATTGCATCTTCTATGGATCTATTGAGGTGGTAAGCAAATTGAAGTGGATCTAGGGTGTCAGGTAAGGTAAGAGGTGATATGATCCTTGACTAGTCTCTCAAGCACTTCATGATGACAGAAGTGAGTGCTACGGGCGATAGTCATTTAGTCAGTTCCCTTTGCTTTCTTGGGTACAGGAACAATGGTGGCCCTCTTGAAGCATGTGGGGACAACATACTGGGATAGGGAGAGATTGAATATGTCCGTAAACACTCCAGCCAGCTGGTCTGCACATGCTCTGAGGATGCAGCTAGTGATGCCGTCTGGGCCGGCAGCCTTGCGAGGGTTAACACGCTTAAATATCTTACTCTTGTCGGCCACGGAGAAGGAGAGCCCATAGTCCTTGGTAGCGGGCCACGTCGGTGGCATTGGATTATCCTCAAAGCGGGTGAAGAAGGTGTTTAGCTTGTCTGGAAGCAAGATGTCGGTGTCCACGACATGGCTGGTTTTCCTAGTGTAGTCCGTTATTGTCTGTAGACCCTGCCATACACACTACAGTTCAAAAGTTTGGGGTCACTTAGAAATGTCCTTGTTTTTTTGAAAGAAAAGCACATTTTTTGTCCTTTTAAAATAGCATAAAGTTGATCAGAAACACAGTGTAGACAATGTTGTATTGTAGCTGGAAACGGCAGATTCTTCATTGAATATCTACATAGGCGTACAGTGGCCCATTATCAGCAACCATCACTCCTGTGTTCCAATGGCATGTTGTGTTACCTAATCCAAGCTTATAATTTATAAAGGCTAATTGATCATTAGAAAACCCTTTTGCAATTATGTTAGCACAGCTGAAAACTGTTGTTCTGATTAACCTCCAAACGAGCTTCAATGCCAAACAACACTCCTTCCGTGGCCTCCAACTGCTCTTAAACGCTAGTAAAACCAAATGCATGCTTTTCAACCGTTCGCTGCCTGCACCCACATGCCCGACTAGCATCACCACCCTGGATGGTTCCGACTTAGAATATGTGGACAACTATAAATACCTAGGTGTCTGGCTAGACTGTAAACTCTCCTTCCAGACTCATATCAAACATCTCCAATCTAAAATCAAATCTAGAGTCGGCTTTCTATTCCGCAACAAAGGGTCAAATCACGCCGCCAAACATACCCTAGTAAAACTGACTATCTTACCGATCCTCGACTTCGGCGATGTCATCTACAAAATAGCTTCCAATACTCTACTCAGCAAACTGGATGCAGTTTATCACGGTGCCATCCGTTTTGTTACTAAAGCACCTTATACCACCCACCACTGCGACCTGTATGCTCTAGTCGGCTGGCCCTCGCTACATATTCGTCGCCAGACCCACTGGCTCCACGTCATCTACAAGTCCATGCTAGGTAAAGCTCCGCCTTATCTCAGTTCACTGGTCATGATGGCAACACCCACCCCGTAGCACGCGCTCCAGCAGGTGTATCTCACTGATCATCCCTAAAGCCAACACCTCATTTGGCCGCCTTTCCTTCCAGTTCTCTGCTGCCTGTGAATGGAACGAATTGCAAAAATCGCTGAAGTTGGAGACTTTTATCTCCCTCACCAACTTTAAACATCTGCTATCTGAGCAGCTAACCGATCGCTGCAGCTGTACATAATCCATCGCTAAATAGCCCACCCAATTTTACCTACCTCATCCCCATACTGTTTTTATTTATTTACTTTTCTGCTCTTTTGCATACCAGTATCTCTACCTGCACATGACCATCTGATCATTTATCACTCCAGTGTTAATCTGCTAAATTGTAATTATTGACAGTGACCCCAGACTTTTGAACGGTAGTGTACGTGTCGTGTCTGAGCCGTTGAATTGCGACTCCACTTTGTCTCTATATGGACGTTTTGCTTGTTTGATTGCCTTGCGGAGGGAATAACTACACTGTTTGTGTTCCACCATATTCCCAGTCACTTTGCCGTGGTGGGGATGGGGGTGAGGGGTGGTGGTAGTAGTGGAGGTGGAGGTGAAGGCAAGGGATTGGGAAAGAAAGGGGAGGGGATGTGGTGTAAGAGAAAGAGAGGAGGGATATGTAGGGAGATTCTTACTCTGATTGTAATTTAGTTTTGGGGGCTACGATGTAAGGTTTGTATTGTTCTGTTTTGTCGATGTTCTGTTCAATCTAAAAATCTATTTGCCTAGCAATCCATCACCAACACAATGTTTTTATATTCTTGAGAAATTAAACATCTCTTTTTATTACAATGTCTGTTGTATCCCCCCTGTTGTATTCCCAACTGTTGTATTCCCCCCCTGTTGTATTCCCCCCCTGTTGTATTCCCAACTGTTGTATTCCCCCCCTGTTGTATTCCCCCCCTGTTGTATTCCCAACTGTTGTATTCTCCCCCTGTTGTATTCCCCCCCTGTTGTATTCCCAACTGTTGTATTCCCCCCCTGTTGTATTCCCAACTGTTGTATTCCCCCCCTGTTGTAATCCCCCCCTGTTGTATTCCCCCCCTGTTGTATTCCCCCCCTGTTGTATTCCCAACTGTTGTATTCCCCCCCTGTTGTAATCCCCCCCTGTTGTATTCCCCCTCTGTTGTATTCCCCCCCTGTTGTATTCCCCCCCCTGTTGTAATCCCCCCCTGTTGTATTCCCCCCCCTGTTTTATTCCCCCCTGTTGTATTCTCCCCCTGGTGTATTCCCCCCCTTTCTGCTGTTTGCATCGTTTATGGCTTCTGTCCTGGAAATATTCAGTCAATCATATTTCACAAATACTGTGAGTTCAAATATACTTTTTTTTGTTTTTTACAACATAACAACTCCCTTCCATTCTTGGCACACGCGTTTTATACATTACTCCTCACGTCACACTCATAGTAACTCCTCTTAATGACCCATCCCCTCTGGCATTTAGCCACCTTTATCTTATTGCCTTGCACTAAGTTTAGTTTGGTTTCATATTAGGGCATGGAACTCGTAGAGCCACAGAAATAGTTCAAATAGACAGACATGTTTTCAACTAAGACAGGTGCGTACATGTAGGACCCTAGCCACCATCCTTGGTACTTTACAAAAATAACCAGACATGTCATCCTGCTAACTCCTCTTAAAGGGACACCCATGTTCTGGAAAAAACCCAAGAGGTGTAACCATAGCAACAGTACATAGTAGGCCATAACACAGTTACAGGAATAACCAGTCGTGTCCAACCCCAGACAGGTACATGTCTAATGGTGTCTAATGACCCAGAGCACATATGGAGTGCACTAGTTTAGCTGACTCCTTCTGAAATAAATAGTTGCCACATATCTACTGTAAAATGCACAATACTTCCTGTGTTATAGAGAATATATCCACCACTATATTCTGCAGAATTGTTGTGTCAAAGTTGCAAAATGTATTGATTCTACTGTGGAAGTGTATGCCTGATTCTGCCAGCACTAGGTCAGCCCATAGCGATCACTCGATCAGTGTGATCAGTGCTATATGCTGGTATTGATCTTCATTGGCCAAGCCCTGAGGCCGGGGGGAACTGTCACTGTCCTGTCCTGTGCTCGGATTCATTGGGATTGGGATGCCTAATATGCCCATCTTGCATATGCCCTCTAGGACTGAGATTGAGGCAGTGGCTGACTTACAAAGTGGATCATCTTGCAGGAGCCGAGACGGTTCGTTGAGGCCCATCCAGCGCAGGTATTCAGGCCCCCCCCCCCGGTAGCCCATGTAGTTGGGCCTCTCGTAGACCACCCAAGCACGACTCTCCACACGGAGGGAGTTACAGCGGCTCAGGTAGGAATGGAAGTCTGTGCAGTCGCTGTCACACTCAACAATGGCCCTGTAAGTTCTTATACTCGTAAAAAGACAATCTGGAAGAAAGCCAAAGAAATCAGAGGTGAGTGACTGGGTTGACTTTAGGTTCTTATGCTTGTTTAATGCTCTGAATTTGCACTGTAGGACACATGTACCTTTTCACACAATTAATGGCTTTTCCCAACCTAAAATATTGAAGTAATATGGTCCTTGCTCAAATCATCCATAAGACTCCAACCCTACCAGTGCCTGGTGATTGACAAAGAACAAATCAATCCACCCAACACATTCCTGATGCTTTCTTTGCAGCTAGTACTGAACAAAACTATAAATGCAACATGCAACAATTTAAAGGATTTTATTGAGTTACAGTTCATATAAGGAAATCAGTCAATTGAAATAAATTCATTAGGCCCTAATCTATGGATTTCACATGACTGGGCAGGGATACAACCATGGGTGGGCTTGGGAGGGCATAGGCCCACCCACTTGGGAACCAGGCCCACCAGCTGCAGAGCCCGACCCATCCAATCAGAATTAGTTTTTATCCACAAAAGGGCTTTAATACAGACAGAAATACTCCTCGTCAGCTGTCTGGGTGGCTGGTCTCAGATGATCCCGCAGGTAAAGAAGCCGGATGTGGAGGTCCTGGGCTGGCGTGGGTACACGTGGTCTGCAGTTGTAAGGCCGGTTAGACGTACTGCCAAATTCTCTAAAATGACATTGAAGGTGGTCGAGAAACTGTGCCATTGTGTTGAGTGACAAAACTGCACATTTTAGTGGCTTTTTATTGTCCTCAGCACAAGGTGCACCCGTGTAATGATCATGCTGTTTAATCAGCTTCTTGATATGCCACACCTGTCAGGTGGATGGATTATCTTGGCAAATGAGAAATACTCACAAACGCACAACATTTGAGAGAAATAAGCTTTTTGTTCATATGGAACATTTCTAGGATCTTTTATTTCAGCTCATGAAACATGGGACCAACACTTTACATGTTGCGTTTATATTTTTGTTCAGTATAAAAGCCATGGACGGGGGTAAACCCATCTGTTTGAGTTAGTTTTTCCAGCACAGGAAAACTTTCATGTAAATATTTTCAATGGCACTTGAATGCCAAATAGAAGACTGGAGTTCCAATCACGTTAAGTGTTTAGGCCAGGTGTCTGTAGGACATCAGTGCTGACGAGCTTTTACCCACATTCTAGTTCACAGATGGGGTTGAGCTGTGAGGTCTGGCAATAGTGCCATCCACTTACTGTGTATATCCCATGGCATCACACACAATTACTCTGTAAATATTACACTCCCATGACAATGTTTAGACTATTACATTGTTATTACTATGGCTGGCAGGATAAATCAGTCAAGTTTGACAGAAAATATTCAGAAGGACCATACCATAACTATACCAAACACACCACAGAAAATCACTGCTATGCTACTGCCACCATACAATCCCTGTGGCAAACCTGAGTGTCCTGTCCTGTCCACCACATCTGCATTAAAACCTATTCTGATGGAGCCGGTGGCAGCCCAGAGCCAAGCGGCCATATCCCTGTTACTCACCAGCCCATTTTGGACATTATATGTGGGCTAGGCTTGATAGATAGCAGTGGTCTGATGGTCCCCCTGAGGCCTGGATGTCTCTGGTCCTACCACTCAATCCCTTTTATATAACCAGCCTCCCAGTTTTATAAACAGTGGCGGCTATGAGAGGAACAATTGCTGTCATGAACATTTTGATAAAAAAATGAGTCAATGATTCTAGTGCCATTCAGTTTTTCCAGAAAAGCAAAGTGGGATTACAGCATAATGGTAACATGGTGACCGTGCCCTTTGACACCCTCTCTGCTGGTTTTCTGAAATGCCCCCCCAACTCACCTCAACCCCCATACCCACCACAACAGACCCACCTTGTATGCACCCCAACTCACCTCAACCCCCATACCCACCACAACACAGACCCACCTTGTATGCCCCCCCAACTCACCTCGACCCCCATACCCTCCACAACACAGACCCACCTTGTATGCCCCCCCAACTCACCTCAACCCCCATACCCTCCACAACACAGACCCACCCTGTATGCCCCCCAACTCACCTCAACCCCCATATCCACCACAACACAGACCCACCTTGTGTGCCCCAACTCACCTCAACCCCCATACCCACCACAACACAGACCCACCTTGTATGCCCCCTCCAACTCACCTCAACCCCCATACCCATACCCACCACAACACAGACCCACCCTGTATGCCACCCTGCTCCCCTCACCCCCACCCAGCCTATGCCCACTGTGCCCACCAACTCATGCCAACAGTCTGCCCCGATGCAGGATGATATTGTCCTCCCAATAGTTGAAGTGACACAAGTTCTCTCCAGACGTAGTCACGTGTTCAACTAACAACAGCAGGGCAGAGAGGTGTGTGGGTGTGCTTGGAGACGTACATCAGACACAAGTTCCATTACACTAGAAGGCCATTTAGAAGCATGGCATTCTGAAAATCTGTCAAGTATGCAGGCCAATCTATCTCTTCCATACCTTTTCTAGGGCCAATGAATGTTCAAAAGAGACAAAGGCAGGAGTGACACCGAGGTAGAATTGTGCCACATCTGTTCCCCTCCAGTCTTTGCCAAAAATAGTTGATGTACCAGTTCACAGTCCCTTTGCCCTGAATTGGCAGAATAAAGTCAAGCTATATCATGAGCCCGAACAGAGCCAAGACAGTATGGTTGGGAACGTTTCCAGGCAGTTCATAAGTAGAGAGCATTTAAAAGGGTATTATGGGATTGGTACACACATTTGACATTTAAATTCATGACATATACCCATTGATTCTTGAACAATATAACTTGTAAAGGCCTCATGAGCTTAGTTCAACTGTCATACCCCATCAATTATCAGCTTGTTTTACTCCAATGTTTGTAAACAATGTAGTTGAAATATATATATATATTAAAAATGTAGTAGTGAACAACCACTGTATAGCCTCAAACATGGTTAAAACTATCATTTTGATCAGTCCTTGCCTCAGATTACCCCTTTAAAAGGTCATTGGCGTAATCTCTATGCATGTTGACTGTGCTACAGCTAATTGTAATGGTGTGTGATCAGTCCAACAGTATAAGTAAACATTGAGGTCGATATACAGGGTATCTAGGAAAGAACGCTAATCATCAACAACACATAAAATGGCACGTCAAGGCAAAAAAAACTAATCGTTTATTGATGTCTAAAGAACACTTGAGAACTAACAAAATTGTGCTCTTAGAAACCATTGTAAATGAATTCCATTGTAATTGTGTAGGCAGGGAAGCATAGTGCAATTGAATTGAAAGGCAAGTCACTGAGAACTAAGCTACAGCAGTAAGGCATAACCACAATATCATCCATCCTTCTACACACTGAGGAAAAGGGAGAGGACTAACAAAGAAGGGATAGACTTAGGTTACCTAACACATCAGCATCCTCTGGCCCATGCTAGGCTAATGTTAACAGTACACAGATCTTTGCTTTAGGTCCACTGTCCCTTGACCCATATAATGGAATAGAACTGCTCCCTCAAAGACATGTTTCTCTTCTCATTACACTAATGTGCCCTGTCATCCATCCTCTTAGAGGTGCGTGTTTTCTGAAGACGACAGGCTTCAAATACCCATCCCAGGGAAGTACTAGCCTGGTCCCACATCTGTGTGTGCTCTTGCCATCTCCATTGATCATTTTGAAACAGTAGTAAGGAGTTGACATGATAGCACAGTAGATTGGCACTCAGGCTAGGAAGGTACTAAATTCATTGGAATTTGTTGAAGAGGCAGACCTTTAAATTCATCACACCCTCTCTCCTATGCTACCAGAAAAGGCATATTAAGACGTAATATCATACATACTGTACAATCACATGAATACATTAATTAATTTCTTCTACATACTGGACAAGGTCAATCTCTGGATGAACAGCACAACCTGATTCCCTATTATTTCAATAGTACAGTACCCACTGCAGAGGCACCACACTACACAGATCTAACCAGTGTGGCTAACAATAGGTACCATGGTATTGTACCCCAAGTGCTCTATGACCACTGGCTCTGTCCTGATTCTCTACCCTGCACATCCGCACCATTGTTAAATACATGAGAGGGAGTGTACAAGTACACACTTCTGGAGAAGGGTAGAGAATCGGGACGCAACAGTCTCAGCTGGATGAAGGGGACGAGAACAGAGCCAGTCGTCTATACCAGACCACCCTCCTTCTGTAGTCTACTGATCCTCAGATCAGATCCTGCCTGGAACTGTGGACAGACAGCAGGCAAACAAAGAGATTAGAGGTGCTAGTGTCTGAGGCAAACCGCTGACTGTGAGGCAAAGGCAAAAGCTTTGTATGGGGATCTCCATCAACAAGAACCCAAAAAGTCAGCAAGGCAGATGTGTCTGTCCCACTTCCCGTATAGATGTCCCTTCCTGTCTGGTGTCATTGGTCCTGGCCTCCAGGCTGTCGCTGTCCGAGGGGTCCTGGGATGCGATGCAGGGGGGGATAAGGCTATCAAGCTCCTGCCTGTGTCCGGACTCCAACAGCCATTCATGGAACTTCTGCTCCACCAGTGCCTGGAACTGACGTCGCTGCTCCCTGAAAACAGAGACGCATGACTGAATAGAGGAACAAGAGAAACAAGAAACATTACCAGACCCCTCAGAGCTCACAACGCTGTAGGAAATCAGACATTTTAAAAGGGTTGCTTCATAATTCACATTGATCATGGAATCTGGGAAGCAGTTCGTGTTTTCATTCTCTGAGTCCAGGTCAGATTTCTCATTGTGTTAATAAATCTAGCAGTTTGGTCTTCTCTGTTAATGACTCACTTGTTCAGGTGGGCATCCTTCACCATCTTCTGCCAGTCCTGTACACTCTTCTCCCTCTCCTCATGGGCCTTCTGGTACAGCGATGGCAGCCCACCCGGCACCTCACACGTATCCCCCTCCATCCTGAAGGGCACCACAAGGGGGCAGAACTCAGCGGGCGGCAGCAGCCTGTAGGATCCAGGGTCTGGGATGGTACCCTCCACTCCCACCAGTAAGGGTTGGTCCCAGGCATTGGGCACCACAGCTAGACCCACACTGGCCATGTGATCCTCCAGGGAGGGGTAATGTGTGTGGAAGGGCCCCAGGGTGAGTGCAGTGTTCCCAGGGAGCAGTAGAGGCCGGGTGGGGGTGAGGGCATGGATGGTACAGTAAGAGGAGGACCCTATGGCTAGACGGCCAGCCACACACACCACCTTGACGTTCTCACAGCTTTGGATGTGGATACTGGTCTCGATGGGACCCAGGACTACCGTGCTGTTACGACACTTGTCCAGGCTCACTGACCTGAAACACACACCACGGGGAATGCCATCTCATCTAAGAAAAGGGATATTTCTACTGAAATGGATCTGTTTTTATAGTTAGTCGGGGCATGCTACAGCTGTAGTGTCCAGTCTGACTATGTGTAGAGAACCTCTCACCTGAGTGGAGAGAGGAGGTAGATAAAGGCGTCACTGCAGCGGTGTATTTTGACGTTAGCTCCTGCTAGCTTGTCTGAGTCCTTGGCCAGGGTCTGTCTGAACACCTGTGACATCAGCACCATCTTGCTGCCTGGGGGGGCCGTGTGGGTGTTCCGAGCGATCTTAGCTCTCTTCATAGCTCCCTCCACTAGAGGACAGGAGAACAGACAGTCACAGACAGACAGCCATGCTTCAATCCTAATAGCTCTCTACATCTCCCACAGAAAAAAGGTGAGCTAGAAAACAGTTACAAGATAACGCACTCATTTCTATAAAACACACTAACACACCTTATTTGACTGTGCATCTAAATATAAATGAATGATCCACATTAGGGTTTACTTTGGGTGGTAGTAACATACCTTGCTGAGCCCAGGCCAGCTTCTTCCCAGACCTCAGGCAGGTTGACATCCCAAAGGGGTTGGGGACGAGGGCCTGTCTGAGCCATGCCAGCAGGGGGTGCAGGGAGAAGGAGCGGCCGAGTTTGGAGTACCCTGCTTGGGTCTGGAGTGGGGCTCTGGAGAGCAGCTTGTGGATGGGGTGGACGTTCCGGCCGCGGGACACTGAGCCCTCCAGCAGCAGGCTGAGGCCCTGTAGAGAAAATATGTTATTGTATTATTGTTTACTGAAAAGGCAAATTGTTGTATTGTAAAAACTGAATGAAATCTGCAACATATTGGGCATGTTATGGAACCTTTCACTGTTTTATACAAGAATATATAGTTGAGGATGAGTGCATCCAAATGTCATCCTTTTCCATATATAGTGCACTACTACAGAGCCCAGATGGCTCTGGTCAAAAGTAGTGCACTGTATAGGGAATAGGTTTCCATTTGGGATGCGGCCCATGTTCTCTCGCTTCACCTGTAGAGCCTCCAGAGAGACCTGGCTGTCCTTCACGGCTTGGCCGGACCCTGACAGCTGGCCTGGTTCTACTAGCAGCTCCAGCAGTTCACACAGGTGGGTCTGGAGGAAGGACAGGTGGGCCTGGTCATCCCAGTTCTGATCACAGATACAGGGTGAAAAGACTGAACAATGATACAATGCATGGATATGGGAGCTAATGCAATGGGGTAGTATATTTAAGCAATGAGGCACGAGGGGGTGTGGTATATGGCCAATATACCATGGCTAAGGCTGTTCTTATGCACAACGTATCGTGGAGTGCCTGGCCACAGCCCTTAGCTGTGGTATATTGGCCATACACCACAAACCCCTGAGGTGATTTATTGCAATTATAAACTGTTTACTAACATAATTAGAGCAGTAAAAATAAATGTTTTGTCGACCCATGGTATACGGTCTGATATATTATGGCTGTCAGCCAATCAGCATTCTGGGCTCAAACCACCCAGTTTATAATAAAATGTCAGTAACTAGACCATCAGAATATGTTTTGCTTAGAGATTGGTTAGAGAGACTTAATTGTAAAAAAAGATTGTGTACATTTACACTCTCAGCCTGCCGTTAAACTTGTAAGCAATATAAAGCAACAGGACCTTATTTTGAGAGCTGGTCTTTGCCTCGCGGTCCGAGGAGGGGGAGCGAGAGCGGGGGCTTGGCCACTCTTCACCAATCAGAGACGTACGCAGAGACACCCGGTTCAGCTGCTGAATGTAGAGGAAGAGGAGGAACTGCAGCGTGTCCACACACAACTAGAAAAGAGAGAACAGGAAAATACAGAAAAAAAAATACAGAGATTCTGAACACAAACCAATACGTGACATAGGTCAGTGTCACAAACAATACCTAAAAGGATAATGGACAGACTCCTAGGTCAAAGTCTGTTTAAACAAAAAAAAAGTGCAGGATACAACAGGATAGATATTATTACAGTCCAACTGACAACACATCCCTGGGGGACACAGGTCTCTGCCCTTTTCTCATCCCTCCCTAGTGTGCTCACAGCTCACCTTGCTCCTCTGGCGGTCCAGCTCTCTGGGGGAGGAGCACTGGGACAGGTTCTCAGCCCACTCCAGCCTCTCCTCTGCAGGGTGACCAGCCAGCAGGTCAAAGGTCTCAAAGTAGAGCCAGGCCAGGTCCTCAGGGAGCTGCAGCTTGCCACAGGCAATGTGCCTCCACATGAGCCAGCCTAGCATGGGGAAGCAGCCCTCTCGCGAGCGCACGTAGGCAGCCATCTTGCGCAGGTAGTGCAGGCTGAGTTTGGTAGGGGGTGCAACCTGCAGAGCCCCCAAGAGGAAGGGCTCCATGCGAGGCCACACCGCCACACCACCACCCTGGTCCATGGCTGGGTGGTGGGCCAAGAGGAGGAGGGAGTGGAAGAACAAAATAACTGGGTGAGAGGTCAGACAGAGGGGTGAGCATACAGTGAGTGTGGTGAGATATCTGAGCTATGGTAGTGCATTGAATTTAGAAGGTTGTAGACAAGAGTTCACCCATTCATTGGTGGCTTCTGGTCTGCTGTTCAATATTGCAGTATTATTAGATAACTCGTATTTAAAAGGGCAACTAACTAGCTGTATTATAAAAACTGAATTTGAACCTTATGGGCAAACAGAATATCCCCTTCATAACTAGCTAGTGCACTAACGCACTCTAAATAATGTTCTATTGTATTTATGTGACTACTTGTTCCATTGCAAATGCCTGTGTTGTCTGACTTTGCTGTTCCTTCCTGGCTAACAGAGTGGACGCCGGATGTTCCCATGACAACAACTGGCCACTAGAGATGATCTGTAGGTAGCTGACAGCATTTGCTTTGTTTATTTATTTAGCAGGGGAACGTTAGCGAGCTAGTTAGCTAGCAACATGGCTTAGCAGCTGATACAAAGCAGTCAGACTAGCAGAGACAAAACACTTGACGCGTAGTTTACCTTGGCTTGTTCAGCAAGTTTCCACTAGTCCAAGCGATTTCTGGTCCTGCCTCGAAGTTCCAGGAAAAGTAACTGGTGATCAAGCTCCCTCATAAGTAAAATTAAAGTTTAGTACCTTACAGTATTTAGCTAGCTACCTGGCTTTTGCTTATGGTTTGTTTACTATGCTGTGAATGTGATCAGCACGTAGCTAGCTACAGAACGTTCGACGTTCTTCCTATTTGGCGCCACTGCTGGTTCTCATCTGTTGCGCGCGACTCATCAGAGCGACGGTCGCGCGCACATTGCACTGCCCGGTGGTGCGTCAAGTCCGACGTAAACGGAGAATATTTTGACGTTTCTTTTTTTGTCGATATTGCTGAAAGGCACCAGATATATTGTAAGAATCCGATGCACATTCTACATTCATCCACTAGAAAATATATTGCAAATATATTTAAAAAAGTGTACACCGGCTTTTATTGCTGTTGCTTTAAGAGCTATATATATATAATTGGCAGTATATTTTCTATTGGATGCATGTAGGATGTGCCTCTGATATACACGGTGGGCGGGCGTTAGCACGAGAGGCGGGACTTCCAGGCAGCATGTGGGCGGTTCTGATTTGACAGAAGGAAAAGGATCAGTGACAGAAAGGAACCCTATCGCAAACGCCGGGTTGTTCTGTTGGTTTCTTGAAGATACTGGTATCTATGGCCGTTAAAGGGATGAATCTATGCAGTGTTTGCTGTCTTGCCCTTTATTTCGTTACAGCAGTGCTTGCAGGGTAAGTACTTCTATATTACCCGAACACACCGTCTCTGCAATGGTCAAACCGGTTCAAACGCGGTATCGCTAGCTGGTACACATGTTTAATTGTGATTGGTCTACGCTTCTGAAGCCCATTCTCCATGTGTAAAATAGCTAACGTTAGCTAGCTACTATTTGGAGGGGTAAATAAGCAATCTCAGCAACGTGAACAACACTGTAAATAAAGCCCTTGTTCATAGAGTAGTGAACATCACCCTGCCAGATCCTTTGTTTCCAGTATCGTGAATCTACTCGAGGGAATGACATGGAAGAGTGGGCGAACTTGCTCAACTGGCTTTGTACTCAAAAATGAGAGCCGTTGATATCGAACTGAATTACTCTGGACTGGGTGATGCCCATTTTGAATGATTTACTTCACAAAACCACACGTTTGTGAACCCTACTCCGCTTGTCACTATCATGAAGGGAAACTATCTAAGATCCGGTAGGTAGCTAGACACCCTCTCTTATTTTCACCTCTATCTACAGGCGAGATTTCTACAAGATCTTGGGGGTGAGCAAGTCTGCGTCTGTGAGGGACATCAAGAAGGCTTACAGAAAGCTGGCTCTCCAGCTGCACCCTGACAGAAACCAAGATGACCCAACTGCTGCTGACAAATTCGCAGACCTGGGGTCAGCCTATGAGGTAGGAAGTAAACCCCTGTATCACTTATCTCTATGGTAATTGTTATTTGCATGGCACTTTCGTTTTACAATATGTGCTATCAATATCATGCCACGATGATCTTGTCTTGTATAGCTAGTCTCAGAAACTATACCCATCAACATCATTGTCAGTCTCATGAAGAGATGTAAAAGAACTGAATGGCAACTGAGTGTTGAGATGATAGTACTCTATTGTTATGTATAATTTATTAACTTTTTATAATAGTCATTTGATCTGGGTGTGTAGTAATATTTGGCTTCAGCATGCTATCTCATTTTCGTTACGATCGATCGAGGCACCGAAACGAAAGTATTTTGTAAGAAACTGAAGCGACCTATTTGGTTGTTGTTGGAAACGACATAGTGATTTTGATTGGCCAAGAAGACCGTGTGGCTGCCTCTGATTGGCTCATACTGTGGTCAGTGTTCTCTCATGAAAGCACGACGTGGAGCACTCGGAGCGGCTCAGTGAAACGTTCCATGATGCGCACCTCAACAGTGACATCATGATCACTGATAACGCGTAGATTTGAAACATCATCCAATTTCATGATTGATACATTTTGCATGGTTAAGCTATTTAAGTGTGTGAAATGTGATGTTAAGAATTTGTAATTAAAGTTAATTTCATGTCACTAATGTAAAGAAACCATGATCTCTACAGTATTTTGTGACTTAAAAAGAGTTCATCCCTGATGTTGTGCTGTTTGTAGGTGCTCTCTGATGAAGAGAAGAGAAAGCAGTATGATGCATACGGAGAGGATGGTCTGAAAGAGGGCCACCATGGTTCTCACAATGATATCTTCTCCAGGTACAGGATGTTTACCTAATAGGTTACTATTTCAGTCCAAGTCAAGTACTGCTTGTAGTGGGAGCTTGTAATTTAACACACTTCAGCCTGGTATTAAGCATTTATTACAAAGTAAAGCCCTGTTAAGCCTGGTCTCGGAGCGACCACATAGACATATACCCACAAGTATGATGAGGATATCATTGTTGAGCACCAAGATCATATATTCTGAAACCATCATGTACAGTATAGGTGCTGGTGCTCATTTTGAGTGCTCGAACTGTTTACATTTAGGTGCAGTATCTACACAATACTTTTGAGATAATATTCTGTAAGAGGAACAGGAGCTCAAGCAGTAGAACATTTGAGGTGCTGGTACTCAGCTCCTGTGAGCTCCTGTCTATGTCAAGCACTGGCTACATTCCAAATAATGTATCTTACCCCACTGTTACCTCACACTCTGTTGCCTCTTCCAGTTTCTTTGGCGACTTTGGCTTCATGTTTGGAGGAAACCGGCAAGGACAGCAGGACAGGAACATCCCCAGAGGAAATGACATTGTGCTGGACCTGGAGGTCACACTCGAAGAGGTGTACTCTGGGAACTTTGTAGAGGTATACTTCAACCCTTATTGTGTTCTGTATATACTGTCCACATCCAAAATCTGTCTTGCCTACTACTTACTTAAACTACCTACTTTGCACTGTTTAGTAAAAATGTATGTAATAAGCATAAAATAACATACTAGGCTCCTCCATACTGAGAATGCGTCATCTAAAATGCGCAATTGCGTATATTCCCGGCATTCGTTAATTTTGGTACGCTGCGTAACCTTGTGTGATTTATCAGCTGTTGTCTAACGATTCTCTTCAATGGTGTGCAGTGAATTCTACTAGATATCAAGCTGAATGGAGTATGACATCCTGGCATTGAAAGCATACTAAATAAAAAAATGTCACCTACTATAGAACTTTCTATTTTCACATATCCAAAATGCTACTATTTAGAACGCAAGTACGAGTATTCTGACATGGCTACTGTATACAATTAGTATGCTCCACCAGGCCTACCCTATTCCAACACATATATGTCCTAATCTCATCACGTCACCTATATGTACATCTCAGGTTGTTCGTAACAAGCCTGTAGCCAAAGAGGCCCCTGGGAAACGGAAATGCAACTGCAGACAGGAAATGAGGACGACGCAACTCGGACCTGGACGCTTCCAGATGAGCCAGGAAGTAGTGTGTGATGAGTGTCCCAATATAAAGTGAGTCACTGCTTCAGGGGTGCTGCTTTGTGGTTGACTCTGTCCTGTTCATACCCTGTCATGTGCATGTTGGGTTGGGTGCTGTCAGCAACAACAACAACAAAAAGAATGTCTGTGCAAATGGATACATTTTAAAGATGTGTTTTATACCAGTGGTTCCCAACCAGGGGTACTAGGACCCTGGTGGTACTTGGCAAATCCACAGGGGTGACTTGAGAAGACTCATGAGACCATAGGCCTACTGGTAAAAATGCACATGAGGGGATACTTCAGGGGTACTCCAGGCGGAACAAAATATAGTTGGTGGTACAGTAACTGAGAAAGGTTGGGAACCTCTGTTCTATACTGTCATATTGACTGTGCATCTGGTTAAGACTGTTAACACAGGAGTCAATGGGTTCTTTCTTTATGTGATGAGGATGATAATGTCTTATGATCCCAGGCTGGTGAATGAGGAGAGAACTCTGGAGGTAGAGATTGAACAGGGAGTGAGAGATGAGATGGAGTACCCTTTCATTGGGGAAGGTAAGCTACTTACTCAACCATCAGGATAATGGGTGTATAAAATAAAGTGTTTACAAGTGGTATCAGTGTCTAACTCACGACTACGTCTGTCTCAAGGCGAACCTCACATCGATGGAGAGCCAGGGGACCTACGCTTCCGCATCAAAGTTATGAAGTAAGAGCAGCATTTCCATGTTTCACAAATAACACAGTGGTTCTAATCAGGCTACTATTAACTTCTATAACTTCTCTAGGAGCCATGCTTTGTTGGTATAGGACATTATGTCAACACTAATACAATAGTGTTATGTAAAGATCAGTGGAGGCTGCTGAGGGGAGGACGGCTCATAATAATGTCTGGAAGGGAGTGAATAGAACGGTATGAAACACATGTTTGATATCCTATACTCCATTCCATCTATTAAACTCCATTCAGGCCATTACTATGAGCCGTCCTCCCCTCCGCAGCCTCCACTGGTAAAGATTTTTGGAATGTTCCCTACTTGCATTCACCGCTGTCTATGCAACTCAAACCTTGTATCTAAACTCAGCAAAAAAAGAAACGTCCTCTCACTGTCAACTGCATTTATTTTCAGCAAACTTAACATGTGTAAATATTTGTATGAACACAACAACTGAGACATAAACTGAACAAGTTCCACAGACATGTGACTAACAGAAATGGAATAATGTGTCCCCGAACAAAGGGGGGGTCAAAATCAAAAGTAACGGTCAGTAGCTGGTGTGGCCACTAGCTGCATTAAGTACTGCAGTGCATCTCTTCCTCATGGACTGCACCAGATTTGCCTGTTCTTGCTGTGAGATGTTACCCCACTCTTCCACCAAGGTACCTGCAAGTTCCCGGACATTTCTAGGGGGAAGGCCCTAGCCCTCATCCTCCGATCCAACCGGTCCCCGACGTGCTCAATGGGATTGAGATCCGGGCTCTTCGCTGGCCATGGCAGAACACTGACATTCCTGTCTTGCAGGAAATCACGCACAGAACGAGCAATATGGCTGATGGCATTGTCATGCTGGAGGGTCATGTCAGGATGAGCCTGCAGGAAGGATACCACATGAGAGAGGAGGATGTCTTCCTTGTAACGCACAGTGTTGAGATTGCCTGCAATGACAAGAAGCTCAGTCCGATGATGCTGTGACACACCGCCCCTGACCATGACGGACCCTCCACCTCCAAATCGATCCCGCTCCAGAGTACAGGCCTCGGTGTAACGCTCATTCCTTCTACGATAAACGCGAATCTGACCATCACCCCTGGTGAGTCAACCGCGACTCGTCAGTGAAGAGCACTTTTTGCCAGTCCTGCCTGGTCCAGCGATGGTGGGTTTGTGCCCATAGGCGACGTTGTTGCCGGTGATGTCTGGTGAGGACCTGCCTTACAACAGGCCTACAAGCCCTCAGTCTAGCCTCTCTCAGCCTATTGCGTACAGTCTGAGCACTGATGGAGGGATTGTGCGTTCCTGGTGTAACCCGGGCGATTGTTGTTGCCATCCTGTACCTGTCCCCAGGTGTGATGTTCAGATGTACCGATCCTGTGCAGGTGTTGTTACACGTGGTCTGTCACTGCGAGGACGATCAGCTGTCCGCCATCTCCCTGTAGCTCTGTCTTAGGCATCTCAAAGTACGGACATTGCAATTTATTGCCCTGGCCAGATCTGCAGTCCTCATGTCTCCTTGCAGCATGCCTAAGGCATGTTCACGTAGATGAGCAGGGACCTTGGGCATCTTTCTTTTGATGTTTTTCAGAGTCAGTAGAAAGGTCTCTTTAGTGACTTAAGTTTTCATAACTGTGACCTTAATTGCCTACCGTCTGTAAGCTGTTAGTGTCTTAAAGACCGTTCCACAGGTGCATGTTCATTAATTGTTTATGGTTCATTGAACAAGCATTGGGAAACAGTGTTTAAAACCTGTTATGGCTAGGCGTGCCTCAAGCGACCCACCTCGACAACATCCAGTGAAATTGCAGAGCGCCAAATTCAAATGACAGAAATCGTAATATTAAACTCATGAAAATACAAGTGTCATACATCATTTAAAAGATAAACTAATTGTTAATCCAGCCGCGTTGTCAGATTTCAAAAGGGCTTTACGGCAAAAGCACACCATGTGATTATCTGAGGACACCGCCCCGCATACAAAAGCATGAAAAACATCCAGCCAAGCAGATGCACCACGAAAGTCAGAAATAGTAATAATATAAATCCCTTACCTTTGAAGATCTTCATCTGGTTGCAATCACATAGCAAATGGTCCTTTTGTTCGATAAAGTCCTTCTTTATAAAAATATCCCCAAAAAGTTTATTTGGCGCGCTTCATTCAATCACCCACCGGTTTCCCCTCATTCAAAATGCTAACACAATTAATCCCAAATTTTACCAATAAACTTAGTCCAAACATGTCAAACAACTTTCCTAATGAATCCTCGGGTACCCTAATATGTAAATAAACAAAGTTTAAGACGGAAAATAGTATATTCAATACTGGAGATAACCAAGTGCTTGCCCTCACCGGAGTGCGTCACAATCATTTTCTAAGCAAGCAGATTCATCACGAAAGTCAGAAATAGCTATAAAATAAATGGCTTATCTTTGAAGATCTTCATCTTTTTGCAATCCCAAATGTCCCAGCTACACAATGAATGGTCTTTTTGTTCGATAAAGTCCTTTATATCCCAAAAATGTCTGTTTATTTGGCGCGTTTGATTCAGAAATGCACCTGTTCCAACTCACCCAACATGCCTACAAAGGAATGTAAAAAGTAACCTGTAAACTTGGTCCAAACATTTCAAACAACGTTTGTTATCCAACCTTCGGTATCCTAATATGTAAATAACCAATCAAATTTAAGACGGAATAAACTGTTTCCAATACCGGAGAAAAACAACAAGGAGCGCGCTCTCATTCACACGCACCAAAATAGTAGAGTCCTTCGGAGTGACACTTAGAAAGAATACGACTACTTCTTCATTTAAAAAAAACACTGAACAATTTCTAAAGACTGTTGACATCTAGTGGAAGCCATAGGAACTGCAATCTGGGTCCTAGAAATGTGGGTTTCCCAAGAATTGTAATATCCAATGACCTCAATTTTCCCCTGGATGGATTGTCCTTGGGGTTTTGCCTGCCAAATCAGTCTTTTATACTCAGACATTATTTTAACAGTTTTAATTTAGTGTTTTCAGTTTTACTTTAGAGTGTTTTCTATCCAATACTACCATGCATATGCATATCCTAGCTTCTGGGCCTGAGTAACAGGCAGTTTACTTTGGGCACCTCAGTCATCCAAATTTCCAAATACTGCCCCCTATCCCTAAGAAGTTTTAAACCCTTTACAATGAAGATCTGTGATGTTATTTGGATTTTTATGAATTATCTTTGAAAGACACGGTCTTTGCAAAGGGATGTTTCTTTTTTTGCTAAGTTTATATGCTTGCTGTATGCAAATACGTTCTCACTCTGTTAGGTAGCCTGTCTCTCTCTATTATATAAGATGTATGTTGTCAGTTGTGGAAGCTGTTTTGTGTTGTTTATGTGACTCAACCCTTCTGTCCACTACAGGCTTTATTCTTTCCCTGTTAGAGAACTTGATACACCGGTGTCTACTTAAGTGATAATGCCAGAGAAGCCGGTGTTTGGAGGATACAGTTGAAGTCGGAAGTTTCATACGCCTTAGCCAAATACATTTAAACTGAGTTTTTCACAATTCCTGACATTTAATCCTAGTAAAAATTCCTTGTCTTAGGTCAGTTCGGATCACCACTTTATTTTAAGAATGTGAAATGTCAGAATAATAGTAGAGCGAATGATTTATTTCAGCTTGTATTTCTTCCATCACATTCCCAGTGGGTCAGAAGTTTACACACTCAATTAGTATTTGGTAGCATTGCCTTTAAATTGTTTACCTTGGGTCAAACGTTTCGGGTAGCCTTCCACAAGCTTTTCACAATTTTTGGCCCATTCCTCCTGACAGAGCTGGTGTAACTGAGTCAGGTTTGTAGGCTTCCTTGCTCGCACACGCTTTTTCAGTTCTGCCCACAAATTGTCAATAGAATTGAGGTCAGGGCGTTGTGATGGCCACTCCAATACCCTGAATTTGTTGTCCTTAAGCCACTTTGCCACAACTTTGGAAGTATGCTTGGGGTCATTGTCCATTTGGAAGACCCATTTGCGACCAAGCTTTAACTTCCTGACTGATGTCTTGAGATGTTGCTTCAATATATCCACATAATTTTCCTACCTCATGATGCCATCTATTTTGTGAAGTGCACCAGTCCCTCCTGCAGCAAAGCACCCCCACAACATGATGCTGCCACCCCCGTGCTTCACGGTTGGGATGGAGTTCTTCGGCTTGCAAGCCTCCCCCTTTTTCCTCCAAACATAACGATGTTCATTATGGCCAAACAGTTCTATTTTTGTTTCATCAGACTCAAGGACATTTCTCCAAAAGTACGATCTTTGTCCCCATGTGCAGTTGCAAACCGTAGTCTGGCTTTTTTATGGAGGTTTTGGAGAAATTGCTTCTGCCTTGCTGAACGGCCTTTCAGGTTATGTCAATATAGGACTAGTTTTACTGTGGATATAGTTACTTTTGTACCTGTTTCCTCCAGCATCTTCACAAGGTCCTTTGCTGTTGTTCTGGGATTGATTTGCACTTTTCGCACCAAAGTACTTTCATCTCTAGGAGACAGAACGTGTCTCTTTCCTGAGGGGTATGATGGCTGCGTGGTCCCATGGTGTTTATACTTGCCTACTATTGTTTATACAGATACATGTGGTACCTTCAGGTGTTTGGAAATTGCTCCCAAGGTTGAACAAGACTTGTGGAGGTCTACAATTGTTTTTCTGAGTTCTTGGCTGATTTCTGTTGATTTTTTTCCCCCCCATGATGTCAAGCAAAGAAGCGCACTACGTTTGAAGGTAGGCCTTGAAATACATCCACAGGTACACCTCCAATTGACTCAAATGATGTCAAATAGCCGATCAGAAGCTTCTAAAGCCATGACATCATTTTCTGGAATTTTGTAAACTGTTTAAAGGCACAGTCAACTTAGTGTATGTAAACTTCTGACCCACTGGAATTGTGATACAGTGAAATAATCTGTCTGTAAACAATTGTTGGAAAAATGAATTTGCATGCACAAAGTAGACAAGGAATTTGTGGAGTGGATGAATAACGAGTTTAAATGACTCCAACCTAAGTGTATGTAAACTTCCGACTTCAACTGTATATTTGGCATGGGTGTTGTTCGTCGAGGGCCAGCAAACCGTGCCAATATATCCTCAACACCGGCTTCGATGGCATTATCACTTTTATACAACAGGTTACCAACTTATTAAAATATTGATTGACATATTTTAATTGAAAGCATTATTTTGATGCATTTTTTTCATACTATTTAATCCTTCCACAAGATATTGTCCCGAAACAAATCTAGGGTTGCTACCCAAACCGGATGGTCGTTCGTTCTATTGGTTCGGTTGCCAGAGACGCGACCCAGTCGTTCAGTCTTTTTGTTCTGTATCTATGGATGCGACAGTTGTTCGTTCTAAATGATCCATTGCCATACTGGCTGGCAACATTCTTATCCCTTGCTTGCTGGCTAGCCAACTACGGCCAACATATTCCCGTCAAACAGTGCAGAAAGAATAACAAAAGGAGCTTCATTTGTTTACGCTGTTTTCTCGTGACATTTTATTTGGATACATCCATAACAATGAGCTAACGAGGCACGATTTGACCTGGCATAGAAAATGTGCTCTCTCGTCAGGACACTGTTGTTCAGAGGATCTAGCCAACAACACAGCTAACACAATCACTTCAAACTGAAGCTGGGAAGACTGCAAACTAGCTGCACTTCATTTCATTTGAACTTTTTTCAATTGACCTTTCTTTGTATATCCATAAAAAATGATGCTAGCTGATTCATCATTTCGACTGGCTGAGAAACGCTGCCTGCCTCCCTCTCTCGTCCCGACTGCCGACCCCAACACGTTCATTACTATGGGACAGTTGGAGATCTGAATACTGAAACAATGCTGCAAATGTCGGAGGGACAGACCATAACACGGAACCCAAACCGTCTGCGCGCGTGCGCCATCGTGCATACATGTATTTTTTGTTCCCCCACACCAAACGCGATCACGACACACAGGTTAAAATATCAAAACAAACTCTGAACCAATTATATTAATTTGGGGACAGGTCGAAAAGCATTAAACATTTATGGCAATTTAGCTAGTTAGCTTGCACTTGCTAGCTAATTTGTCCTATTTAGCTAGTTTGCTGTTTCTAGCTAACTTGTCCTGGGATATAAACAGTTATTTTACCTGAAATGCACAAGGTCCTCTACTCTAACAATTAATCCACACATTATCCTTTCCAGGCTTTTTCTTCTCTTGACAATATTTTGCAATTGGCAACTTTCATAAATTACTTGCATTACCACCACCAATATTTATTTCTGCTCTAATTATGTTATTAACCAGTTTATAATTGCAGTAAGGCACTTCGGGGGGGTTTGTGATATATAGCCAATATACCACGGCTAAGGGCTGTATCCAGGCACTCCGCGTTGCGTCGTGCTTAAGAATAGTCCTTAGCCGTGCTATATTGGCCATATTACCCCCCCCCCCCCCCCCCCGGGCCTTTTATTGGTTAACTAACATCTTGTCAATTGTGGAAGCTGTTTTGTTGAAGCGTGATTTAGTAATGTATGTGTACTGACAGACATCCAGTGTTTGAGCGGCGAGGAGATGACCTGTACACTAACGTCACCATCTCCCTGGTGGAGGCTCTGGTTGGCTTTGAAATGGACATCACACACCTGGACGGCCATAAGGTAACTATGGACGAGTGAAGCTAAGAAATACATGCATACACTTTTACTGCCATGTACTGAAATGTTTTGGGGAGGGGAGCTTGTGTTGAGCCATCATTGCCCCATTCTCAAAAAGCACACAAAAAGACTGGTTGAAAAGCAAAAAATATGCATTTTTGTTCTGTCTAGAAAATAAAGTATTTATTCATAATAATAAAGTGTATTCTAAAAGGTATTCTAAGGAATCAGTGACACACTTTGACTGCTCCTCTGACTACAGGTCCACATTGTGAGGGACAAGATCACTAAGCCTGGTGCTCGGGTGTGGAAGAAAGGAGAAGGACTGCCCAACTTCGACAACAACAACATCCGTGGCTCTCTCATTGTCTCCTTCGACGTCGAGTTCCCAGAGACACAGCTGAATGACAATCAGAAAGAGGGTAAGGAGGAGGCCTATAAAGATGGGTGGGGGGGTGTGACTTGTAATGTATTTTCTTATGAGTTTGAGTTAATTAATGGTGCCAGGAAAGTAGACTGAATGTTATATATCAGAGCTGGTATATACGAGGTATGGGTATTGTTGATGCGTATTAAGACTCAGAGGCAAAGGACATGCCCGTAGAACAGTCCCGTCCCCCCCCAAACTGTAAGCGACACATATACATCTCAATAAATCGTCTTCGTATTGCTGACTTTACACCACTGACGGGGAGACAATAACGGAACACATTAACTTCTCAGATATGAAAGATTATGAAAAAATGTAATTATGATCATAATCGATAGTCATTTACAATTGGGGCTTGCTTTTGTTCCAGGAGTGAGGGCGATTCTGAAGCAGGCATCGGTACAGAAGGTTTACAACGGACTACAGGGATACTGACACACCAACAGACAGAATCTGGACTGAGTTCTGTGCTACAAAACACACAAAGGAACAAGCACAGGGGTGTATTTATTTTCAGATTGTTCTCAGGATGGGTTGACTTGATTTGTTTTATTTTTTAATATTCAACATTCTGAAGGTGACTTGACATTGTCTATTTTCTTTTAAAGAAGTCCTTGTTATATTTCACATTGACAGGGTGAAACTACACCATATTTATACTTTTAATTTTCTTGCCCTCGTCCCAATTTTTTACTACCACCATTTCTTTGTCACTCATTTTACTTTGTCTTTTTTAATTCACCTTCAATTTCAACTACTGTCATCCAATGTGAACCACTATCACAGACATGTTTGATTATCAAAGCCCACTATCTGATGTTAAACCTTTATCACACCTGACGGGGCACTAAAAAAGGAGCTGGACTGAGGCAAAGGACTCTGAAATCAAAGGACCATCTCATGGACCTCAGCAAGACTGGAATACTATTCGCCTCCCTGTTGTTCTGATAACTTTTACAGATGTAATACTGTACTGGGGAATTTCATCTTGAGTGATTTTGACTCCTCTGACACCTTCAACAATTCTGTCATTTATAGGTTTTTGGTCATATATGTTTTCAGTAATATCTCAAAACGCTTTGTAAATAGGAAAGAAACTACATATTGTTATTTTTGTTGCTTTTGTTGAGTTGGATCGTATCTTTCGATGTCTTCTTTGGGGGGAATGTCTTGAGTGTTCTGTATGTTGAAAGAGAGGCCACAGAGAATGGACCTGTTGAGCTGCCTCGCATAACCTCGTCATCAGGGTAGGATTTTACCATGGAGAGACACTCTGGCTCCACCCACCACCATCCACACCTCTTGCGCCTCCTTTCAGCCTGTTCTGCGTCCCAAATGACACCCCACCTGTATATTACACTACTTCCGACCGGTCCCCATGGGGCTCTGACCGGTCCCCATGGGGCTCTGACCGGGGCCCCATGGGGCTCTGACCGGGGCCCCATGGGGCTCTGTTCAAAAGTAGGACACTAGATAGGGAATAAGGTTTAATGCCAGACACAGACCTAGGTTGTCTGGACTACTCTTCCTGGTGGAATGGGGCTACTGTTTTCCAGAGTGCTACAGTACAGGAGGGAGAAGTGTACTTTCAGCTGAGAGTTCAATTAAAAGTTTATATAAATAATGACTCAAGGATTATTTTAGTGTGTCAATTTAAGGATGTGAGCTATGTCTCCAGTATGTCTATCAGTCACTATGTACATGGAGACCACAGGAGGTTGGTGGCACCTTAATTGGGGAGAACAGGCTGGTGGTAATGCCTGGAGAGGACTGGTATCAAACACAAGGGTTCCAGGCGTTAGATGCCATTCCATTTGCGCCGTTTCAGACATTATCCTCTCCTTAGAAGCCTGCTGTGGTAAAGACAAGCGAGCCAATATATTACCAGGAGAGGGCCCGACATGTCACCAGGAGAGGGCCGATATACCACTAGAAGAGGGAGCAACATATTACCAGTAAAGGGCCCAATTGGCAGCATGTAGCCAAGTGGTTAGAGCGTTGTACCAGTAACCGAAAGGTTGCTGGATGGAATCCCCGAGCTGACAATGTAAAAATCTGTTGTTCTCCCACTATCACAAGTTAACCCACTATTTCCTGGGAGCCGAACACGTTGGTGCCGAGTATGGCAGCCACCCTGCACCTCTCTGATTCAGAGGGGTTGGGTTAAATGCGGAAGACACATTTCAGTTGAATATATTCAGTTGTACCACTGACTAGGTATCGCCCTTTCCAATATATTACCAGTAGAGGGCGGTAAGTGTGCAGTGAATGTTAAAGCAGCCAAGGATACCTGCTGCTACGACTCCTTGAGGAGTCATTGGTCCACTCTATATCCAGGCCTCAGGACCTCACATAGCTCTTGGTTATATAATTGAATTCACATGATTGTTATGGCTTTATAGATTGATTGTTAGTGATCTATGCATTTTGTTGATGGGCAGTTCCTTATCTCCCGCATTCGTTCTGGTTTTACTGCTGTGATTGGCTGACTTTATTGGTCAGATTATAGGAATGTGGTGTCTCTAATCATGTGCTTGAATGAGAGGATCAGGCAGTGTGTGTGCGAGAGTCTATCAGACTGTGTATCGTATCGTATCGTGTGTATGTGGTCCGTATGACGCTGTTAACCCCTTGTAGCCACACCTCCACTCTATCTGACCTCTTTGTGACCCAGCTGGTTCAACTTATTCTGTAAGACTGTCTGTCACCGACTGAGGATACATCCCAAATGGTACCCTATTCCCTATATAGTGCACTACTATAGACCAGGGCCCATAGTGCTCTTCCCTATATAGTGCACTACTATAGACCAGGGCCCATAGTGCTCTTCCCTATATAGTGCACTACTATAGACCAGGGCCTATAGTGCTCTTCCCTATATAGTGCACTACTATAGACCAGGGCCTATAGTGCTCTTCCCTATATAGTGCACTACTTTAGACCAGGGCCCATAGTGCTCTTCCCTATATAGTGCACTACTTTAGACCAGGGCCCATAGTGCTCTTCCCTATATAGTGCACTACTATAGACCAGGGCCCATAGTGCTCTTCCCTATATAGTGCACTACTATAGACCAGGGCCCATAGTGCTCTGGTCAAAATGTATGCCCTACATATAAGGAACAGAGTGCCTTTTGGGATGCAGAGTCAATCTCAACTTTGTCCCCAGATGAGATCTACAGTGCCTTGCGAAAGTATTCGGCCCCCATGAACTTTGCGACTTTGCCACATTTCAGGCTTCAAACATAAAGATATAAAACTGTATTTTTTTGTGAAGAATCAACAACAAGTGGGACACAATCATGAAGTGGAACGACATTTATTGGATATTTCAAACTTTTTTAACAAATCAAAAACTGAAAAATTGGGCGTGCAAAATTATTCAGCCCCCTTAAGTTAATACTTTGTAGCGCCACCTTTTACTGCGATTACATCTGTAAGTCGCTTGGGGTATGTCTCTCAGTTTTGCACATCGAGAGACTGAAATTATTTCCCATTCCTCCTTGCAAAACAGCTCGAGCTCAGTGAGGTTGGATGGAGAGCATTTGTGAACAGCAGTTTTCAGTTCTTTCCACATATTCTCGATTGGATTCAGGTCTGGACTTTGACTTGGCCATTCTAACACCTGGATATGTTTATTTTGAACCATTCCATTGTAGATTTTGCTTTATGTTTTGGATCATTGTCTTGTTGGAAGACAAATCTCCGTCCCAGTCTCAGGTCTTTTGCAGACTCCATCAGGTTTTCTTCCAGAATGGTCCTGTATTTGGCTCCATCCATCTTCCCATCAATTGTAACCATCTTCCCTGTCCCTGCTGAAGAAAAGCAGGCCCAAACCATGATGCTGCCACCACCATGTTTGACAGTGGGGATGGTGTGTTCAGCTGTGTTGCTTTTACGCCAAACATAACGTTTTGCATTGTTGCCAAAAAGTTCAATTTTGGTTTCATCTGACCAGAGCACCTTCTTCCACATGTTTGGTGTGTCTCCCAGGTGGCTTGTGGCAAACTTTAAACAACACTTTTTATGGATATCTTTAAGAAATGGCTTTCTTCTTGCCACTCTTCCATAAAGGCCAGATTTGTGCAATATATGACTGATTGTTGTCCTATGGACAGAGTCTCCCACCTCAGCTGTAGATCTCTGCAGTTCATCCAGAGTGATCATGGGCCTCTTGGCTGCATCTCTGATCAGTCTTCTCCTTGTATGAGCTGAAAGTTTAGAGGGACGGCCAGGTCTTGGTAGATTTGCAGTGGTCTGATACTCCTTCCATTTCAATATTATCGCTTGCACAGTGCTCCTTGGGATGTTTAAAGCTTGGGAAATATTTTTGTATCCAAATCCGGCTTTAAACTTCTTCACAACAGTATCTCGGACCTGCCTGGTGTGTTCCTTGTTCTTCATGATGCTCTCTGCGCTTTTAACGGACCTCTGAGACTATCACAGTGCAGGTGCATTTATACGGAGACTTGATTACACACAGGTGGATTGTATTTATCATCATTAGTCATTTAGGTCAACATTGGATCATTCAGAGATCCTCACTGAACTTCTGGAGAGAGTTTGCTGCACTGAAAGTAGAGGGGCTGAATAATTTTGCACGCCCAATTTTTCAGTTTTTGATTTGTTAAAAAAGTTTGAAATATCCAATAAATGTCGTTCCACTTCATGATTGTTCCCACTTGTTGTTGATTCTTCACAAAAAAATACAATTTTATATCTTTATGTTTGAAGCCTGAAATGTGGCAAAAGGTCGCAAAGTTCAAGGGGGCCGAATACTTTCGCAAGGCACTGTACCCATCCCTCCTCCTCCACCCCTCTACCCCGCATGTGGGAGGGACAGTGGGCGGAAGGTTGTCTGGCAGTTTGTCTGGTTGGGTGCAAGCAGGGGATGTCCACATGACTCAGTTCAGTATGGGGATTTTATAGTGTGGTGACAAGCGCATCTGCCCACCAGCATGCATGTGTTTGTGTGTGCTGCATGTGTGTGTATTTGTCTGCATTTGTGTGTGTGTGTGTGTGTGTAAGAATACATGGGAGGTCTTCCTGTGTCTGGGAGGTGCTTTCCCAAAACTGATTACCCCATACATCTCTAATATCTGACAGTAAATCAGGTTTATTATGCAGATATTGCATTTATTTATTTTCTCCCATCTTACAATGATGGCTTTGTGTCCAAACTGCACACAACTGTGTGAATCTGTGTGCAGTCTGTGTGTATGATGAGCCCCCACAGAGATAGCCCTGTGGTATTGGGAATCTCCTCCACAGCCAACCACACACATCCTTTAGTCATTATCAATCTGGATGAGACCCAACAAGCAGGGTTGGTTGGTGATTAGGGTGTATAAAGACTCTGTTTAACCTCTAATTAGCACAACATACAGCTCTCTCTATGTCATGCTGCATAGCCGTCTATTTTAGATATGGCTCTGGCTGCATAGGGAGATTCCCAACCGAGTCCATGTATCTTCACCTATAGTTACTGGCAGTGATAAATCACAGATGCTTTCAGACCTCAAATGTAGTCTGTTGGTGAGACGAATATAAGTCCCGCAAAGTTTTATAGATCCAGCTGCATAAATAGGCCTGCAATCCAAATGAATGAGAAAGATTGCCACTGTCTACTTTAATAATTTTAGATGGTAACTATCTTTCCCATTCATTTAGGAATGGTCCTTGCTTTCTGTGATCTTTGGGACGTCCCCTATCCCATTGAAGTTTAAATGTAAAATGGTTAAGGTTAGGCAAGTGTGATGGTTAAGGTCAGGGTTTAGGGTAGGTTCATCCCAAGGATCCTAGAAAGCACCATTTAGGGAATCTGGATTGACAAACTTTGATTTTGAAATGATGAACTACCCCTCTAATGCACAATAAGGCAGCATTGCCTCTATGATAGGCTGACATTGCCTGTATGATGGTCTGAAAGACCTCCCCTGCAGCCCCTCAGGGGACCTCAGTCAGTCCAAGAACACTTCAGAGCTCTGTGGGACCCGGGTGTGAGTAGAGCGTAGGTGCACTTGACCCAGAACAATGACACTCTTTAAGTGTTAAATGGACCACGTGATGTGATGTCCTAATTGTACAATCTGCCAGCCAGGGAAGGGAATTGGCTGAGGGAGAGGAGAGAGAGGAGAGAGAGAGAGAGAGGAGAGAGAGAGGAGGGAGAGAGAGAGAGAAAGAGGAGGGAGAGGAGAGAGAGGAGAGGAGGGAGAGCGAGAGGAGGGAGAGCGAGAGGGAGAGGAGAGGAGAGAGAGAGAGAGAGAGAGAGGAGAGAGAGGAGGGAGAGGAGAGAGAGGAGGGAGAGGAGAGAGAGAGGAGGGAGAGGAGAAAGAGGAGGGAGGGGAGAGGAGAGAGAGAGGAGAGAGAGGAGAGAGGGATGAGAGAGAGAGAGAGGAGGGAGGGGAGAGGAGAGAGAGAGGAGAGAGAGGAGAGAGGGATGAGAGAGAGAGAGAGGAGGGAGAGGAGAGAGAGGAGAGAGGGATGAGAGAGAGAGAGAGAGAGAGGAGAGAGAGAGAGGAGGGAGAGGAGAGAGAGGAGGGAGAGGAGAGAGAGAGATGGTGCCAGCAGCCATGTTGACCTGTACAGACTGCTCAGTGTGCTCAGCGGATGGAGCCTGACCCTGTGTGAGGCAAGCGTTCAGGGGGAGGGGGGGGGGGGGGGGGGGGGGGGGGTGAATGAGAGTTCAGAGTGTGTGGAGGAGAGTGTGTGTGTGTGTGGGGGGGGGGGGGGGGGTCAGAGAGGATGTATGAGAGTGTGTGTAGGGGGGGGTTTAGAGTGTGTGTATGAGAGAGTGTGTGCGTGTGGGGGGGGGGGGGGGGGGGTTCAGAGAGTGTGTATGAGAGTGTGTAGGGGGGGGGTTAGAGTGTGTGTATGAGAGAGTGTGTGTGTGTGGGGGGGTTCAGAGTGTGTGTGTGTGGGGGGTGATCAAAGTGCGTGAGTGTGGGGGTGGTGGGCCAGAGTGTGGGGGGAGGGGGGTCAGAGTGTGTGTGAGTGTGTGTGGGGGGGGGGGGGGGGGGGGGGGGTCAGAGTGTGTGTGGGGGGTGAGAGTGTGTGTGTGTGTGGGGGGGTCAGAGTGTGTGTATGAGAGTGTGTGGGGAAGGGGGGGGGGGGGGGAGGGGTCAGAGTGTGTGTGTGTGTGTGGGGGGGGGGGGGGGGGGGGGTTCAGAGCGTGGGGATAAGAGCTCAGTATGGTAGCACTGCTAGTAGTAGTAACCCAAAGCAGTAATGATGCACTGAAAGTCTCTTTTAATGAAGAATGGAGAATGTTTTTTAATGCTTAATTTTTTTTTTTATAATTTGAACACTCTGGAAAAGATTTACTGGAGTCTGTCTTTTTCAAAAATATTGTAAGTGTGCTTTACATCACAGCCTTTATCTTTTCCTTAATCAAACATCACGTCCAAACTTTAGACTGATGCAAACGTTCAGAATGCCCAGCTTTCTGTGTTACTAAAATTCAATCAATTGTCACAGGGAATATTTATGAGATAGTATGCCTGAAAACCCACGGAGCAGGGACGAGTTCAACAACACGCCAACACGTTTCATCCCTGTGTGGTTATCAAGGCAGCACCAATATGTGTCTCAGAAGGGAGGAACGAGCAAGAGAAAAAAAGAGCACCCCCCGAAAAAGAAATGGTAACGGACAAAGCCTACAATTTGTGGCTGAGCATAAAGCAGACAATAGGCAGCGTTTGTGAGGGAGAATGCACGTCAGCAGTGTCCTCTGCTCTTCTCGCTGTAGCTTAGTTTGAACACGGCTGGGGACGGCCGTAGCATCACTGTGCATGTCATGTTGCTATATAAAAGCCAGTCACCTCGAAGGGAAAAGACTCAACTATTCAACAGTGAATAGTGGGGGCTGTAGGCAGGAAGAATTGCTGTTTATCTAAATGCTCCTGGGCTAAACATAGTCAGCTGTCATTATGTCTGTCTATTCTTCCTATTCCCCTCAAACATGTATTTATTTATGTCCCAATTCTGTCGTCTAATGACCCATTTTGTGGCTGAAGAGACTAGCTGAGTCTCCCTCCCAGTCACCCCACGGGAAAGGGTAGTGACTCGAGGCAGCGGAGGGGAGGCAGTCTCTCTTGAGCCTGTAGAGGACCGTGGTATAAACCACCTATCAGGATGAAAGAGCATGGACAGTGTTTCAAATCAATGTCAAGCCCTGTCTTCCAGCTTGCAGGCCTGTGGTGTGTACACATGTTCCTTTATCAGGCATAATCGCTCATTAAATTATCAAACTCAATGAATTTAACTATACAGTTGTGCACTCAGCCAATACATAGAGAATTTTTTCCTTCTTCCCTAAACTTTTACCAATGAATGTCAAGGGTTTGTATGCTTGTCACAATACCTGCAGGACATTTCTAAACCTCAGACTGTCAGGACCGAGTCCAGGGTCCAGGGTCCAAGGTCCAGGGTCCAAGGTCCAGGGTCCAAGGTCCAGGGTCCAGGGTCCAAGGTCCAGGGTCCAGGGTCCAGGGTCCAAGGTCCAGGGTCCAGGGTCCAAGGTCCAGGGTCCAAGGTCCAGGGTCCAGGGTCCAGGGTCCAGGGTCCAAGGTCCAGGGTCCAGGGTCCAAGGTCCATGGCCATATTATGGGGCCATATATATATTTTTATGTATACATCTACAGTGCATTCAGAAAGTATTCAGACCTCTTGACTTTTTCCACATTTTGTTACGTTACATACATCCTTATTCTAAAAAGGATTAAAAATTAAAAAAGGATTAGCTCAAATGTTCAAATTACCATCTTTAATTTCAAGCATCTTCACGTACACACATTCACTGAACTTGAACATAAGCTACAACAATGTAAGTAAGTTTAATACAAAAGTCAAAAAAGCACTCCGCTACAAAAAAAATGTAGATTACAATGTTCACTCACTGGTGTCCATAAAGCAAACAACACAAAAATAAACACATCTAAACACTGAGTCAATGAAATTGAACTTTGGCTACATAACTGCAAGTATAATACAAAAGTCCAGAAAACATGCCTCTGTACAAAAGCTTTAACTCACAGCAAATGTTCTTTCACCCTTGTCAGCCTGTTTAGGAAGAGACATAGCATAGCTTCTTCAGAGTAACCAGTGAGTAATTACCACTAGTAAACCAGTAAGTCACCGCTCTCTGCCATCTTGTCAATGATGTCATCTTTGTCAAGTCCCATAAGAATCTCCTTCTCTGTTTCCATCAAAAGGAACACTTCAAGGTTCTCTTGAGTGAGGGAGGTTCTTAGGCGGTTCTTCACGAATTTCAGGGTGGGGAAGGTCCTCTCACACGCCACCTGAGTGATGGATAGGGTGAGGAGGAACTTGTAGCCCAAACCAATGATGTGATACGCATCCGTGAGCAGATTGTTCTGAGAGGAGAAGATGGCAGCATATTGTGCAGTTTGGAACAAGTTCTGCTCACCAACTCCACACTTTCATCAGGATCCTCAAAGCCTTCCCCTGATTCATCACTGGCGGAGGTGGCCCTGGTCTTGTACTCCTCCAATGGTGACCGTTTCAGGCTTTCCCACTGTTGTGCAAGGCTGATCAGTTCAGCCTTCAATGCCTCAACAGTGGCATGTTCATCAAATTCCAGTAAGCATTTGGCTGAGCTCCTTCATGGCTGTCTTTGGAAGGCCCTTTTCTCTGATCTCAGGAAAATGCTTTGGCTTCATGCAGGAGACGTCTGTACACAGCACTGCATCTGCTGCATAACGTCAGTGAATACTTTCAACAACAGTGTCCAATACCACATTGTGGATCTTGATTTTGTAATCCATGTCTGCATTAGCAATGGGCTCGTCTTCTGCCAACTCACCTGGTTTTCTCTTCTTTGTTTCTGTTGTTCTCTTCTCTGGGAGAGCAGTCTGAGCTTCGGTATCAGTCCTGCTGCTCCTCCAGAATGCTATCTCGGGTGCACTTTCTCAGGTTATCCTCCGTCACCAATTAGTGTAAAGTGCACTAAGGCTTTGCAAAGCTTCCAAATACTTTCCTCGAGGCCTCTTCTTTGGCCCACCAGCATGTTTCACCAGTTACATCAAGCCTTCTGCATCTCCTTTCCTCGAGGCCTCTTCTTTGTTCCACCAGCGTGTTTCCACCAGTTACATCAAGCCTTCTGTGTCTCCTTTCCTCGAGGCCTCTTCTTTGGCCCACCAGCATGTTTCACCAGTTACATCAAGCCTTCTGCATCTCCTTTCCTCGAGGCCTCTTCTTTGTTCCACCAGCGTGTTTCCACCAGTTACATCAAGCCGTCCGTGTCTCCTTTCCTCGAGGCCTCTTCTTTGTTCCACCAGCGTGTTTCCACCAGTTACATCAAGCCTTCTGTGTCTCCTTTCCTCGAGGCCTCTTCTTTGTTCCACCAGCGTGTTTCCACCAGTTACATCAAGCCGTCCGTGTCTCCTTTCCTCGAGGCCTCTTCTTTGTTCCACCAGCGTGTTTCCACCAGTTACATCAAGCCGTCCGTGTCTCCTTTCCTCGAGGCCTCTTCTTTGTTCCACCAGCGTGTTTCCACCAGTTACATCAAGCCGTCCGTGTCTCCTTTCCTCGAGGCCTCTTCTTTGTTCCACCAGCGTGTTTCCACCAGTTACATCAAGCCGTCCGTGTCTCCTTTCCTCGAGGCCTCTTCTTTGTTCCACCAGCGTGTTTCACCAGTTACATCAAGCCGTCCGTGTCTCCTTTCCTCGAGGCCTCTTCTTTGGCCCACCAGCGTGTTTCACCAGTTACATCAAGCCGTCCGTGTCTCCTTTCCTCGAGGCCTCTTCTTTGTTCCACCAGCGTGTTTCACCAGTTACATCAAGCCGTCCGTGTCTCCTTTCCTCGAGGCCTCTTCTTTGTTCCACCAGCGTGTTTCCACCAGTTACATCAAGCCGTCCGTGTCTCCTTTCCTCGAGGCCTCTTCTTTGTTCCACCAGCGTGTTTCCACCAGTTACATCAAGCCGTCCGTGTCTCCTTTCCTCGAGGCCTCTTCTTTGTTCCACCAGCGTGTTTCCACCAGTTACATCAAGCCGTCCGTGTCTCCTTTCCTCGAGGCCTCTTCTTTGTTCCACCAGCATGTTTCACCAGTTACATCAAGCCTTCTGCATCTCCTTTCCTCGAGGCCTCTTCTTTGTTCCACCAGCGTGTTTCCACCAGTTACATCAAGCCGTCCGTGTCTCCTTTCCTCGAGGCCTCTTCTTTGTTCCACCAGCGTGTTTCCACCAGTTACATCAAGCCGTCCGTGTCTCCTTTCCTCGAGGCCTCTTCTTTGGCCCACCAGCATGTTTCACCAGTTACATCAAGCCTTCTGCATCTCCTTTCCTCGAGGCCTCTTCTTTGTTCCACCAGCGTGTTTCACCAGTTACATCAAGCCGTCCGTGTCTCCTTTCCTCGAGGCCTCTTCTTTGTTCCACCAGCGTGTTTCCACCAGTTACATCAAGCCGTCCGTGTCTCCTTTCCTCGAGGCCTCTTCTTTGTTCCACCAGCGTGTTTCCACCAGTTACATCAAGCCGTCCGTGTCTCCTTTCCTCGAGGCCTCTTCTTTGTTCCACCAGCGTGTTTCCACCAGTTACATCAAGCCGTCCGTGTCTCCTTTCCTCGAGGCCTCTTCTTTGTTCCACCAGCGTGTTTCCACCAGTTACATCAAGCCGTCCGTGTCTCCTTTCCTCGAGGCCTCTTCTTTGTTCCACCAGCGTGTTTCACCAGTTACATCAAGCCGTCCGTGTCTCCTTTCCTCGAGGCCTCTTCTTTGTTCCACCAGCGTGTTTCACCAGTTACATCAAGCCGTCCGTGTCTCCTTTCCTCGAGGCCTCTTCTTTGGCCCACCAGCGTGTTTCACCAGTTACATCAAGCCGTCCGTGTCTCCTTTCCTCGAGGCCTCTTCTTTGTTCCACCAGCGTGTTTCCACCAGTTACATCAAGCCGTCCGTGTCTCCTTTCCTCGAGGCCTCTTCTTTGTTCCACCAGCGTGTTTCCACCAGTTACATCAAGCCGTCCGTGTCTCCTTTCCTCGAGGCCTCTTCTTTGTTCCACCAGCGTGTTTCCACCAGTTACATCAAGCCGTCCGTGTCTCCTTTCCTCGAGGCCTCTTCTTTGTTCCACCAGCGTGTTTCCACCAGTTACATCAAGCCGTCCGTGTCTCCTTTCCTCGAGGCCTCTTCTTTGTTCCACCAGCGTGTTTCACCAGTTACATCAAGCCGTCCGTGTCTCCTTTCCTCGAGGCCTCTTCTTTGTTCCACCAGCGTGTTTCCACCAGTTACATCAAGCCGTCCGTGTCTCCTTTCCTCGAGGCCTCTTCTTTGTTCCACCAGCGTGTTTCACCAGTTACATCAAGCCGTCCGTGTCTCCTTTCCTCGAGGCCTCTTCTTTGTTCCACCAGCGTGTTTCCACCAGTTACATCAAGCCGTCCGTGTCTCCTTTCCTCGAGGCCTCTTCTTTGTTCCACCAGCGTGTTTCCACCAGTTACATCAAGCCGTCCGTGTCTCCTTTCCTCGAGGCCTCTTCTTTGGCCCACCAGCGTGTTTCCACCAGTTACATCAAGCCGTCCGTGTCTCCTTTCCTCGAGGCCTCTTCTTTGTTCCACCAGCGTGTTTCCACCAGTTACATCAAGCCGTCCGTGTCTCCTTTCCTCGAGGCCTCTTCTTTGTTCCACCAGCGTGTTTCACCAGTTACATCAAGCCGTCCGTGTCTCCTTTCCTCGAGGCCTCTTCTTTGTTCCACCAGCGTGTTTCCACCAGTTACATCAAGCCGTCCGTGTCTCCTTTCCTCGAGGCCTCTTCTTTGTTCCACCAGCGTGTTTCCACCAGTTACATCAAGCCGTCCGTGTCTCCTTTCCTCGAGGCCTCTTCTTTGTTCCACCAGCGTGTTTCCACCAGTTACATCAAGCCGTCCGTGTCTCCTTTCCTCGAGGCCTCTTCTTTGTTCCACCAGCGTGTTTCACCAGTTACATCAAGCCGTCCGTGTCTCCTTTCCTCGAGGCCTCTTCTTTGTTCCACCAGCGTGTTTCCACCAGTTACATCAAGCCGCCTGTGTCTCCTGTCCTCACATCTTTGGAGTGGAATACATTGGGAATGACTCTTTGAGGGGTTTGTTTTGGGTGGTACTGAAAAAATAAGTCAAAATTATTGGACTGAGGACGGGCAAAATAATCAAATTGATGTTCAGTGTTTTCACTGTCCCTTTCTATTTCCCTGTACTGGGCTCTGAACCTCTCTCTCTCTCTCTCTCTCTCTCTCTGTCTCTCTCTCTTTCTCTGTCTCTCTGTCTCTCTCTCTGTCTCTCTCTCTGTCTCTTTCTCTGTCTGTCTCTCTCTCTCTCTCTGTCTCTCACTCTCTCTCTCTCTGTCTCTCTGTCTCTCTCTCTCTGTCTCTCTGTCTCTCTCTCTCTCTGTCTCTCTGTCTGTCTCTCTGTCTCTCTCTCTGTCTCTCTCTCTCTCTATATCTCTGTCTCTCTCTCTCTCTGTCTCTGTCTCTCTCTCTCTCTCTCTGTCTCTCTCTCTCTCTCTCTCTCTGTCTCTCTCTCTGTATCTCTCTCTCTCTCTGAACCTCTCTCTCTCTCTCTCTCTCTGTCTCTCTCTCTCTCTGCACATCTGGTTACTCTGCAGAATGAGAATAACATTGTAAATAACTTAAACTTGTATTACTTGTGCAGTCATCGATTGTATGCCCCCCCCCGATTACAGTCCTACTGATAATCACAAAGAACATATTAATCTAAAATCATAGCCTACATGTTTAGGTTTGTGCTCTTAAATTGTAGCTGAAGGTTCCTGCTCTGAGTCTGACTCTGAACTGACCACCTCCAGTTCTGCAGGAGCACCTGAAACTCTAGTGCTACTGCTGCTTCCTTCTCCACCTTTACAAAGAAAATACTTGATTATCATACTCACTATCATTAGTGTATCAGTAGGCTACATTAATACAGCTCTGGAAAAAAAATAAGAGTGGCCTCTTAATTTGGAGTGGTCTCTGAATTTGGAGTGGTCTCTTAATTTGGAGTGGTCTCTTAATTTTTCCCAGAGCTGTATATTATTGTAGTAACTTGTAATGCTGGTGCCTATTGCGCTAATGATCTTTGTCATTGCCTGTGCTGTGTCAAACAGGCCACTGTGTTATGTTCATGGATGCATTATGGTTAGGTTACTGTAGCCTGTTTCACTGTACAGTGGATGTGCACTTCCCCAGCTTATGTGGTATGACTCATGACCGAATTCTGGCAAATCCATAGTCTAGGTTTACTATTAGTTGAAACATATTGCCTTCAATGTCATATTATGATCGCTATGTTGCACTCATTGCTATGATATAATTCCTCCATGAAGGCGTAAGACGTGCAAACTGTTTAGCCTCCCGGCCATTGTGTCACTGTTATTAGCCGTGCTGGGTGTCAGGTGTGTGTGTCGGTGTGTGTGTTTTAGCTAGTGTTTTCGACCTGGTTCCTTACTGGCGAACATGTCGCTTATATTGCAGCATTTAGCTGTGTCTGTGGCAAGGGCCTTTCTCTTTTTATTCTCTCCCTCTCTGCTCCACTTTTCCTTTTCTGACCATCTGACTTGTCTAAAATGTTATCGGCAGAGAAGCAGGTAGACGGTTGCTATATTCGTTGCGGAGAGACCTGATGTCATTTTTGGCACGTGCACCCTCAGGTGGGGACACTGCAGTGAGAGAGTGAGAGTCGCACCTGATGCGTGGATTCTCCGTCAACTCATTCCTGCTTGCTATATTATCGCTGGTCAAGTTGACTATTCACGGCAGTCCAAAATGACCCTCAGGCCACCGGGAAATGTCCTGGTGCTCCCGACGGCCAGTCCACCACTGCTTTGCTCCGTTCATCTTTCCCTCGATCCTGACTAGTCTCCCAGTACCTGACGCTGAAAAACATCCCCACAGCATGATGCCACCACCACCATGCTTCATCGTAGGGATGGTGCCAGGTTTCCTCCAGACGTGACGCTTGGCATTGAGGCCAAAGAGTTCAATCTTGGTTTCATCAGACCAGACAATCTTGTTTCTCATGGTCTGAGAGTCTTTAGGTGCCTTTTGGCAAACTCCAAGCGGGCTGTCATGTGCCTTTTACTGAGGAGTGGCTTTCGTTGGGCCACTCTACCATAAAGGCCTGATTGGTGGAATGCTGCAGAGATAATTGTCCTTCTGGAAGGTTCTCCACAGAGGAACTCTGGAGCTCTGTCAAAGTGACCATTGGGTTCTTGGTCACCTCCCTGACCAAGGCCCTTCTCCCCCAATTGCTCAGTTTGGCCAGGCGGCCAGCTCTAGGAAGTCTTAGTGCTTCCAAGCTTCTTCCATTTAAGAATGATCGAGGCCACTGTGTTCTTGGGGACCTTCAATGCTGCAGACATTTTTTGGTACCCTTCACCAAATCTGTGCCTCGACACAATTCTGTCTCTGAGAATTCCTTCGACCTCATGGCTTGGTTTTTGCTGTCAACTGTGGGACCTTACATAGACAGGTGTGTGCCTTTCCAAATCATGTCCAATCAATGTCCAATTTACCACAGATGGACTTTAATCAAGTTGTAGAAACATCTCAAGGATGATCAATGGAAACAGGATGTACCTGAGCTCAATTTCAAATATCATAGCAAAGTTTCTTCATATTTATGAAAATAAGATATTTCAGTTTTTTATGGGTGTCACGACTTCGACCGAAGTCGTTGCCTCTCCTTGTTCGGGCGGTGCTCGGCGTTCGACGTCACCGGTCTTCTAGCCATCATTGATCCATTTTTCATGTTCCATTGGTTTTGTCTTGTCTTCCCACACACCTGGTTTCAATCCCATTCATTACCTGTTGTGTATTTAACCCTCTGTTTCCCCTCATGTCTTTGTCAGAGATTGTTTTATTGTCAGTGTTGTTTATTTGCTGTGTTGGTGCGTGACGGGTCCTCGCACCCATGTTTGTTCATGTCTGTACTTTTAGTGTTATGGAGCATGTTCCATGGACATTTAAGACTCCATTTAAACTCCATTTTGACTCTCCTGCGCCTGACTTCCCTACCACCTATACACACGACGCTGACAATGGGCTAATGTGTGTTGATTGATGCAATAAATAATATTTCATCCATTTGAGAATAAGGTTGTAACGTAACAAAATGTGGAAAAAGTCAAGGGGTCTGAATACTTTCCGAATACACTGTATGTGCATATGAAAGGCTGTAAATATATATTAGTGTGTGTGTGGGGGGGGGGGGGGTGGGGGCTGGGGGCTGTAGGACTGGGATGGGGTGGTGGGCTGCGGGGCCTCTAGGTCAAAGCAGCCTTTGTGTGGGAGCTAGCTAGTGGAGGGAGCTTCTCTCTGGGGCCTCCCCTCAGCTCGGCGGTGCCCGGGCCTTGTGGTGGCAGATCACAGTTAATAACTGTGGGGTGGGCTGTCAGAGGCACTTAGCCTGACGTTGGACAGACAGGGCCCTCGAACAGAGCCTCTCCTCTGCCTGGCCTGTGGCTGCAGGGCAGGAGCACCCAGGCATGGGACCGGAGAGCACAGCCACCTGGCCTGGGGTGGGGCAGATAGGTAAAGGAACGCTGGTCAGAAAATGGAGATGGAGAGACTTATACAAATGGATCTTGGAAATGTAACTGTGTGTGTGTTTGAGTGGTTGAATTTGTTTGTAGGCTGTCGGCTGCTGTGGCTTTATATAGTTTGGGCAGGCTATCCATTTCCCAAGCTGACATGATTTGACTGTTGAGGAGTTAATTTCCTATTCAGGAAAAAGACCATTACCCATTAACACATTTAATGTAGCCTAAACATTCTCAGTGAACCCACAATGCTGTTTTCTTTCATCTGTGATTGATTGAATAGCGGCCTGTGATTTGCTCTGTTATTTCCACATCCTTGTCATTGCCATGGCACTTTAGCCACTTCTGTCAACAGTGACTAGTTACCCTGCAATCTGGCATTAGATCAGATGCTGATAGGAAGGAATATAATGACTGGGTAAACAGGAGAGGCTGCAGGGATACCTGCTTTTTAAACCGTTTATCTCATCTCACCAACAGGGATGAGATGTGGACTTTGAATCCCCAGCGGAAGAACGCAGATTGTTCAGTCACTGCCTGTCTCGTTTAACTGAAAATAAAACCCACTCCAAGATGAGACCTTCTTCATTGGACCAAGCGGTCCTTTGAAATCCTTCTCGTCCAGAGTACCTGCTTTATGAGAAAGGAGCTGATAACAGCTAATTACTGCTCTGGCCTGCTCTGCAGAGGGTCAATTAAGGTCTGGTATTGATGGGCTGAAACAGTTATGGTGCTTAAGTTTCCTCCTCCCAGCCACTCACATTAGATATGGTTCAGTGGAGGAAACAGAACGTTCTGTTCTGAAGGTAAACCTACCTATATCTGATTCTGATAACCAAATTAAGATTATAAAAGCACAACTTGACCTGACAATGCAGGTGATACTCCAATGTATCAATTTATCTATCTATGAATGATAAACTGCAGGTACATTTATTTTCTCTGTTGTGTGTGAGGTACAGGCGTTTTTGAATATTCATGATAATTTCAATAGATTCTTAGAAATTAAAACTCAATTAGTCCCATTATCCACTGACGTACACTCCAGGTACCGTAGCGGCAAATGAACCAGACACTAAGTGGATGGTAGACACCGGCCGGTAAGTGGATGGTAGACACCGGCCGGTAAGTGGATGGTAGACATTGGCCGGTCAGTGGGATGACGCAACGCTTACCTTTCCTTTAAACACACACGTAGCTTATTGATATAGCAGCTTTACCCGATGAAAGACCCCAGTCTGGTACTTTAGAGTTCGGGGAGCCTCTGGCATTCTGTTTAAATCATCACTTCCTGCTCTCAATCCCTGCGTCTGCTTATACTTCATTTCCACCCCCCACCCCCAGTCCTGCACCCCCACCTCGGCCTGTCCCTACCCTGGCTTAGGCCCGCCTGTCTGGCAGGCAGGGAGATGATCAGGGTCTTGGGGCTCTGGGTGAAGGGATCTGCTCCCTCAAGGCTCCCTTCATAATGAAGGGTTAATCAGTTAGCCCCAGAGCGGGGCTTCCAGGCAGACCCACAAGCCACCCTGACTGTAGCCATTGCCCGAATCCACCTCCCCTGCCGCAGCAGGCCACACTAAACAAAACTGGTTTGGCCTTGTCCTTGACAAGACCCTCTCTCCCACCCTCCGCCTCCCCTGCTGTCTCCACAGCATGCACTCTCTCACAGCACGCACAGACACACTGAGAGAAACCAGGTGCCACATCGGTTTCCCAAAGAGTGTTTGGCTGCTCTCTTTCTCTTACCTTTTGGGCTATTGCTTCCCACTCCTCTTACCCCCCCCCCCCCCCCCCCCCCCCCCCCCCCCCCCCCCCCCCCCCCCCCCCCCCCCCCCCCCCCCCTCAGACTCAGACACCCATCGTCTCACCCCAAAGCCTCCTTATATTTTCCCTGACTGAGTGGGGTTATGTTCTTGATCCTCTCTGGAGAGGCTGTGGGGTCAGACAAGAAGAAGGCAAACATACGTGGTGTGGGTGGTTTGCTTAGTTGGGAAGCAGATGTACTCAGAGACTGATTTCCATGTTGTTTCAAGTCTGTCGTTGAACAAGAGAGATGATATTGTTCTGTGTAATCAAAGTGATTGCTCCTTGACTTGACCTGATCTTTTTTAGCGACTGTAATGTGTTGTAACAGCAGACTTATCTGGTTTTCTACATTGGCATTTTTTTATTTCGTTTTATTTAACCTTTATTTAACTAGGCAAGTCAGTTCAGAACACATTCTTATTTACAATGACGGTCTAGGAACAGTGGGTTAACTGCTTTGTTCAGGGGCAGAACGACAGATTTTTACCTTGTCAGCTCGGCGATTCGATCTAGCAACCTTAGCCCAATGCTCTAACCACTAGGCTACCTGCCACCCCAATTTCAGGGTAAATTGGTAATAACATAATAATGAATTACTGATTAGTTTTATTGTTCAGACATTCTGTTGAATTCTCTGAGTCAGGGAATACAGTATTCCATAGTTACCTAATGATTTTGTGAATAACAGTATTAAGTGTAAAATAAATCACAATGGCACTTAAAATGTGAATTGATAAATCAGGATTTAACTGGCTTTCCAAATATACTTCTAAACATGTATGCTTTAGGAATAGTCCACCCAATCCCTTATGTGAAGCTTTGTCATCTCTAAATCACTTTAACACTACTTAGTTAATCAATGACACATGGAAAGTTCTGGCACGTTCTGACCCACCTCACCATTTTCTATCCCGTCATTTGCGTAGTGAGTGTTTCCTCTCATCCATTCATCCCCTCCTCCATCCATCCCCTCTTCCCTCCATCCCTCTCCCTTCCATCCCTTCTTCCCTCCATCCCCTTCCCTCTATTCCCTCTTTCCTCCATCCCTTCTTCCCTCCATCTCCTCTCCCCTCTTCCCTCCATCCCTCCCCCTTCCATCACTTCTTCCCTCCATCCCCTCTTCCCTCTATTCCCTCTTCCCTCCATCCCTCTCCCTTCCACCCCCTCTTCCCTCCATTACCTGCCAAACCAGACTATTCACCATCACGCTAATGCTTGTGTTGCTTTCCAAGGTGCTCCATTGCTCATGTATTACTCAGGATTCTCATTTGTTTTAATTTCCCAAACCTCTTTTGGCCCTCTCTCTTGCTCCTGCTTCTCTTTCTCTCTCGCGCATTCAAGCAGGCGCCACTCGCACACACATACTCTCCCCCCCCCCCCCCTCTCTCTGTTCCTTCTCCCTCTCTCCCTCGTGCCCCATCACAGAGGAGGAGAGAGAGGGGACAGAAAGGAGGAGAGAGCGAGGGGACAGAGAGTATGAGAGAGAGGATAAGAGAGAGGGGACAGAGGAGGAGAGAGGAAGAGAGAGAAAGAGGGTACAGAGAGGAGGAGAGAGAGGAGGAGAGAGAAGAACAAAGAGGAAGTGAGAGAGGAGTGAGAGGAGGAGGAAGAGAGAGAGAGAGAGAGAGAGAGAATAGTGATGTAGAGGATTGAGATAGTGGAGGGTAGACAAGGGATTGGAAGAGATGAGAGGTACACTTTTAGAAAAAATGGTTCCAAAAGGTTTTTTTGGCTGCCCCATAGGAGAACTCTTTTTGGTTCCAGGTCAAACATTTGTTGGTATTAGTAGTAGTACTGGTGGTGGTGGTGGTGGTGGTATTGGTAGTGGTGGTGGTGGTGGTGGTGGTGGTGATGGTAGTAGTAGTACTGGTGGTGGTGGTGGTGGTAGTAGTAGTACTGGTGGTGGTGGTGGTGGTAGTGGTATTGGAAGTAGTAGTACTGGTGGTGGTGGTGGTGGTAGTAGTAGTACTGGTGGTGGTGGTGGTGGTGGTAGTAGTACTGGTGGTGGTGGTGGTGGTGGTATTGGTAGTGGTGGTGGTGGTATTGGTAGTAGTAGTACTGGTGGTGGTGGTAGTAGTAGTACTGGTGGTGGTGGTGGTGGTGGTATTGGTAGTGGTGGTGGTGGTATTGGTAGTAGTAGTACTGGTGGTGGTGGTGGTAGTAGTAGTACTGGTGGTGGTGGTGGTGGTGGTGGTGGTATTGGTAGTAGTAGTAGTACTGGTGGTGGTGGTGGTGGTGGTATTGGTAGTGGTGGTGGTGGTGGTCGTATTGGTAGTAGTAGTACTGGTGGTGGTGGTAGTAGTAGTACTGGTGGTGGTGGTGGTGGTGGTGGTAGTACTGGTGGTGGTGGTGGTGGTGGTATTGGTAGTGGTGGTGGTGGTATTGGTAGTAGTAGTACTGGTGGTGGTGGTGGTAGTAGTAGTACTGGTGGTGGTGGTGGTGGTATTGGTAGTAGTAGTAGTACTGGTGGTGGTGGTGGTGGTAGTTGTAGTACTGGTGGTGGTGGTGGTGGTGGTGGTATTGGTAGTAGTAGTACTGGTGGTGGTGGTGGTGGTAGTAGTAGTACTGGTGGTGGTGGTAGTGGTGGTGGTGGTGGTGGTATTGGTAGTAGTAGTACTGGTGGTGGTGGTGGTGGTAGTAGTAGTACTGGTGGTGGTGGTGGTGGTAGTAGTAGTACTGGTGGTGGTGGTGGTGGTGGTGGTGGTGGTGGTGGTGGTGGTATTGGTAGTAGTAGTACTGGTAGTGGTGGTGGTGGTGGTATTGGTAGTAGTAGTAGTACTGGTGGTGGTGGTGGTGGTGGTGGTGGTATTGGTGGTAGTAGTACTGGTGGGGGTGGTATTGGTAGTAGTAGTAGTAGTACTGGTGGTGGTGGTGGTGGTGGTGGTAGTAGTAGTACTGGTGGTGGTGGTGGTAGTAGTAGTAGTACTGGTGGTTGTGGTGGTATTGGTAGTAGTAGTACTGGTGGTATTGGTAGTAGTAGTAGTACTGGTGGTGGTGGTGGTGGTGGTGGTGGTATTGGTAGTAGTAGTAGTACTGGTGGTGGTGGTGGTGGTGGTATTGGTAGTAGTAGTACTGGTGGTGGTGGTGGTGGTAGTACTGGTGGTGGTGGTGGTGGTGGTGGTATTGGTAGTAGTAGTACTGGTGGTGGTGGTGATATTGGTAGTAGTAGTAGTACTGGTGGTGGTGGTGGTGGTAGTAGTGGTGGTGGTGGTGGTGGTGGTGGTAGTAGTAGTACTGGTGGTGATGTTGGTGGTGGTGGTGGTAGTAGTGGTGGTGGGGGTGGTGGTGGTGGTGGTGGTGGTGGCGGTGGTAGTAGTAGTAGTAGTACTGGTGGTGGTGGTGGTGGTATTGGTAGTAGTAGTAGTACTGGTGGTAGTGGTGGTGGTGGTATTGGTAGTAGTAGTAGTACTGCTGGTGGTGTTGGTGGTGGTATTGGTAGTAGTAGTAGTACTGGTGGTATTGGTAGTAGTAGTTGTACTGGTGGTGGTGTTGGTGGTGGTATTGGTAGTAGTAGTAGTACTGGTGGTGGTGTTGGTGGTGGTATTGGTAGTAGTACTGGTGGTGGTTGTATTGGTATTGGTAGTAGTACTGGTGGTGGTGGTGGTGGTGGTATTGGTAGTACTGGTGGTGGTGTTGGTGGTATTGGTAGTAGTACTGGTGGTGTTGGTATTGGTAGTAGTACTGGTGTTGGTGGTAGTAGTAGTAGTACTGGTGGTGGTGTTGGTGGTGGTATTGGTAGTAGTAGTAGTACTGGTGGTGGTGTTGGTGGTGGTGGTATTGGTAGTAGTAGTAGTAGGTAGTATTGGTAGTAGTAGTAGTACTGGTGGTGGTGGTGGTGGTGGTGGTATTGGTAGTAGTAGTAGTACTGGTGGTGGTGGTGGTGGTGGTATTGGTAGTAGTAGTAGTACTGGTGGTGGTGTTGGTGGTGGTATTGGTAGTAGTAGTAGTACTGGTGGTGGTGGTGGTGGTGGTATTGGTAGTAGTAGTACTGGTGGTGGTGGTGGTAATGGTGGTATTGGTAGTAGTACTGGTGGTGGTGGTATTGGTGGTAGTAGTAGTAGTACTGGTGGTGGTGTTGGTGGTGGTATTGGTAGTAGTAGTAGTACTGGTGGTGGTGTTGGTGGTGGTATTGGTAGTAGTAGTAGTACTGGTGGTGGTGGTGGTGGTGGTATTGGTAGTAGTACTGGTGGTGGTGGTGGTATTGGTAGTAGTAGTAGTACTGGTGGTGGTGGTGGTATTGGTAGTAGTACTGGTGGTGGTGGTATTGGTAGTAGTAGTAGTACTGGTGGTGGTGGTGGTATTGGTAGTAGTACTGGTGGTGGTGTTGGTGGTATTGGTAGTAGTAGTAGTAGTACTGGTGGTGGTGGTATTGGTAGTAGTAGAAGTACTGGTGGTGGTATTGGTAGTAGTACTGGTGGTGGTGTTGGTGGTGGTATTGGTAGTAGTAGTAGTTGTACTGGTGGTGGTGGTGGTATTGGTAGTAGTAGTAGTACTTGTCGTGGTGGTGGTGTTGGTAGTAGTAGTACTGGTGGTGGTGGTATTGGTAGTAGTAGTAGTACTGGTGGTGGTGGTGGTGCTGGTGGTGGTATGGGTAGTAGTAGTAGTACTTGTCGTGGTGGTGGTGTTGGTAGTAGTAGTACTGGTGGTGGTGGTATTGGTAGTAGTAGTAGTACTGGTGGTGTTGGTAGTGGTATTGGTAGTAGTAGTAGTACTGGTGGTGATGGTGGTGGTATTGGTAGTAGTAGTACTGGTGGTGGTGGTATTGGTAGTAGTAGTAGTACTGGTGGTGGTGGTGGTGGTATTGGTAGTGGTGGTAGTACTGGTAATGGTAGTGGTGGTAGTGGTAATGATATTTGGTATTTTATCAGGATCCCCATTAGCTGTTGCAAAATCAGCCCTTCCAAAATCAGACCCTTCCTGGGGTCCATGCAGAACATGAAACTTGACATAATACAGAACATCAATAGACAAGAACAGCTCAAAGACAGAACAAAACTTTTTTTTTATCTCGGTCAAATAGGGGAGAGGCGTTGTGCCGTGAGGTGTTGCTTTATCTGCTTTTTTAAATCAGGTTTGCTGTTTATTTGAGCAATATGAGATGGAAGGAAGTTACATGCAATAAGAGCTTTATATAATACTGTACGCTTTCTTGAATTTGTTCTGCATTTGGGGACTGTGAAAAGACTCCTGGTGGCATGTCTGGTGGGATAAGTGTGTGTGTCAGAGCTGTGTGTAAGTTGACTATGCAAACAATTTGGGATTTCCAACACATTCACGTTTCTTATGAAAGAAGAAGTGATGCAGTAAGTCTCTCCTGAACTCTTAGCCAAGAGAGACTGGCATACATAGTATTTATATCAGCCCTCTGATTACAATGAAGAGCAAAACGTGCTGCTCTGTTCTGGGCCAGCTACAGCTTAACTAGGTCTTTCCCTGCAGCACTGGACCACACGACTGGACAATAATCAAGATAAGACAAAACTAGAGCCTGCAGGACTTGCTTTTTGGAGTGTGGTGTCAAAAAAGCAGAGCATATCTTTATTATGGACAGACCTCTCCCCATCTTTACAACCATTGAATCTATATGTTTTGATCATGACAGTTTACAATCTAAGGTAACGCCAAGTAATTTAGTCTCCTCAACTTTTTCATCAGCCACACCATTCATTACCAGATTCAGCTGAGGTCTAGAACTTAAGGAATGATTTGTACCAAATACAATGATCTTAGTTTTAGAGATGTTCAGGACCAGTTTATTACTTGCCACCCATTTCAAAACAGACTATAACTCTTTGTTAAGGGTTTCAGTGACTTCATTAGCTGTGGTTGCTGATGAGTATATGGTTGAATCATCAGCATACATGGACACACATGCTTTGTTTAATGCCAGTGGCAGGTCATTGGTAAAAATAGAAAAGAGTAGAGGGCCTAGAGAGCTGCCCTGCGGTACATCACACTTTACATGTTTGACATTAGAGAAGCTTCCATTAAAGATACCCTTTGAGTTCTATTAGTTATATTTCAACAACAACAACAACAAGCAGGACTCACACAATATTCTCCAAACACCCCGCAGGGCAGACATCCCAATTATTCGCATAAGGAAGCGACGCAGAGGACGAAGAGCCGGATGCCTCGTCCGGATCTGCAGAATGCGAGTAGGAAAGCTGCCGTTACCGTCAATATTACTCACCAACGTGCAATCATTGGACAATAAAGTGGACGAGGTACTATCACGAATATCCTACCAACGGGACATCAAAAACTGTAATATCCTATGTTTCACGGAATCGTGGCTGAATGACGACATGGATATTCAGCTAGAGGGATACACGCTGCACCGGCAAGATAGAACAGCACACTCCGGTAAGACGAGGGGGAGGTCTGTGCATATTTGTAAACAACAGCTGGTGGAAGTCTCTAGATTTTGCTCGCGTGAAGTAGAATATTTTGTGATAAATAGCAGGCCACACTACTTGCCTAGAGAGTTCTCAGCTATACTTTTTGTGGCTGTTTATTTACCACCCCAATCAGATGCGGGCACTAAGACCGCACTCAGTCAGCTGTATAAGGAAACAAGTAAACAGGATACCACTCACCCAGAGGCGGCGCCGGAGACTTTAATGCGGGGAAACTTATATCAGTTCTACCAAATCTATATCAACATGATGTTAAATGTGCAACCAGAGGGGAAAAAAAATCGAATCACCTGTACTGCACACACAGAGACACATGCAAAGCTCTCCCTCGCCCTCCATTTGGTAAATCCGACCACAACTCTATCCTCCTGATTCCTGCATACAAAAAAAATTAAAGCAGGAAGCACCAGTGACTCGGTCTATAAAAAAATTGTCAGATGAAGCAGATGCTAAACTACAGGACTGTTTTGTTATCACAGACTAGAACATGTTCCGGGATTCTTCTGATGACATTGAGGAATACACCACATCAGTCACTGACTTTATCAATAAGTGCATTGAGGACGTCGTCCCCACAGTGACTATACGTACATACCCCAACCAGAAGCCATGGAATACAGGCAACATTCGCACTGAGCTAAAGGGTAGAGCTGCCGCTTTCAAGGTGCGGGACTCTAACCCGGAAGCTTTCAAGAAATCCCGCTATGCCCTGCAACGAACCATCAAACAGGCAAAGGCATCAATACAGGGCTAAGATTGAATCCTACTACACCGGCTCCGACGCTCGTCGGATGTGGCAGGGCTTGCAAACTATTACAGACTACAAAGGGAAGCCCAGCCTCGAGCTGCCCAGTGACTCGAGCCTACCAGACGAGCTCAATCACTTCTATGCTCGCTTCGAGGCAAGCAACACTGAGGCATGCATGAGAGCATCAGCTGTTCCGGACGACTGTGTGATCACGCTCTCCGTAGCCGACGTGAGTAAGACGTTTTAACAGGTCAACATACACGAGGATGCGGGGCCAGACGGATTACCAGGACGTGTGCTCCGGGCATGTGCTGACCAACTGGCAGGTGTCTTCACTGACATTTTCAACATGTGAGTCTGTAATACCAACATGTTTCAAGCAGACCACCATAGTCCCTGTGCCCAAGAACACAAAGCCTAAATGACTACAGACCCGTAGCACTCACATCTGTAGCCATGAAGTGTTTTGAAAGGCTGGTAATGGCTCACATCACATAGTAGTGGTGTTAGTGATGGTAGTAGCAGTGGTGGTGGTTGTGGTAGTTTGGTAGTGGTGGCAGTGGTAGTGGTGGTTGTGGTAGTAGTAGTGGTAGTTGTGGTATTAGTATTGGTGGTAGTGGCTGTAGTAGTAGTAATGGTGGTGGTTTACGTGGTGGTGTTGGTGGTAGTGGTGGTGGTTGTGGTGGTACTGGTTGGAAGTGGTCGTAGTGTGAGTGGTGGTAATATTGGTGGTGGTCGTGGTAGTTGTGTTAATGTTGGTGGTGGTTGTGGTGGTAGTAGTATTGGTGATGCTGGTGGTAGTGGTGGTGGTTGGGGTGGTAGTGGTGGTGGTAGTCTTGGTGTTGGTGGTGGTGGTGGTAGTGGTGCTGGTGGTGGTGGTTGTGGTAGTATGGGTACTGTTAATTGTGGTGGTAGTACTGGTCGTGGTAGTGGTCGTGGTGGTAGTGTTGGTGGTGGTTGTGGTGGTATTGGTGGTGGTAGTGGTGGTTGTGGTATTGGTGGTGGTAGTGGTATTGGTGGTGGTAGTGGTAGTGTGGGTACTGGTCGTGGTGGTGGTTGTAGTAGTATTGTTTGTTGTGGTGGTAGTGGTGTCAGTGATGGTAGTAGCAGTGGTGGTGGTGGTGGTAGTTTTGGTAGTGGTGGCAGTTGTAGTGGTGGTTGTAGTAGTAGTAGTAGTAGTGGTAGTGGTAGTTGTGGTATTAGTATTGGTGGTAGTGACTGTACTATTAGTAGTGGTGGTGGTTTAAGTGGTGGTGTTGGTGGTGATAGTGGTAGTGGTGGTCGTGGTGGTGTTAGTGGTGCTAGTGGTAGTGGTGGTGGTAGTAGTGGTAGTGTGCGTCATGGTAGCGGTGGTGTTGGTTTTCGTATTAGTGGTGCTGTTGGTAGTTGTATTGGTGCCGGTAATGGTGGTTGTGGTGGTGGTGGTAGTGGTGGTGGTAAGTGTGGTGGTTGTGGTACTAATGGTATTGGTGGTGACTGTGTTAATGGCGGTAGTTGTGGTAGGTACTGGTGGTAGTTGTGGTGGTGGTAGTCTTGGTGTTGGTGGTAGGAGTGGTGGTGGTAGTGGTGGTGGTGGTGGTGGTGGTGGTGGTGGTGGTGGTGGTAGTGTGAGTACTGGTGGTGGTGGTGATAGTGTTGGTTGTGGTATTAGTGGTGGTGGTAGTGGTGATGGTAGTTGTATTGGTACTGGTAATGGTGGTAGTGGTGTGGTGATTGCAGTGGTGGTGGTAAGTGTGGTGGTTGTGGTACTAATGGTATTGGTGGTGGTGGTTGTGGTAGGTATGGTGGTGGTAGTGGTGGTGCTGGTGTTGGTAGTGGTGGTAGTGAAAGTAATGGTGGTAGTAGTAGTTGTGGTGGTGTTAGTAGTATTGCTGGTAGTAGTTGTGCTGTTGGTGGTAGTGGTGGTGGTAGTAGTATTTCTGGTGGTGGTAGTAGTGATGGTGGTGGTAGTGGTTTTGGTTTTAACAGTGGTGGCGGCGGTCATAATGGTGGTGGTAGTGGTGGTTGTGTTAGTATTGTTGGTGGTGGTGTTAGTAGTAGTGGTGGTAGTAGTGGTGGTTATGGTAGAGGTGGTTGTGGTAGTATTGGTGGATGTGGTGGTGATGTTGGTGGTGGTTGTGGTGGCATTGGTGGTTGTAATATAAGTATTAGTGGTAGTACTGGTGGTAGTGGTGGTAGTAGTAGTGGTAGTGGTGGTATTGGTAGTAGTAGTAGTTGTAGTGGTAGTGGTAGAGGTGGTGTTGGTGGTGGTGATGGTGGTGGTTGATGTTGTATTGGTGGTGGTGGTCGTGGCAGTAGTTGTAATGGTGGTGGTTGTGGTAGATGGGGTTGTTGTAATGGTGGTTGTGGTAGTGGTGGTGGTAGTAGTGGTGGTAGTAGTAGTGGTAGGGGTGGTAGTAGTAGTGGTGGTAGTGGTAGTGGTGGAAGTCGTATTGGTGGTGTTGGTAGTAATGGTGGTCGTGTTGGTGGTAGTAGTATTGCTGGTGTTGGTATTAGTGGTAGTGTTTCTAGTGGTGGTAGTAGTGGTGGTAGTATTTGTGGTATAGGGTTGGTTGTAGTAATGGTGGTGATGGTGGTAGTAGTGGTAGTGGTGGTCGTGGTGGTGGTGGTAATGTAGGTGGTGGTGGTAGGTGTGGTGGTGATTATGGTGGAGGTGGTGGTAGTAGGTGAGGTGGTTGTTGTGGTGGTAGTGGTAGGGGTGATTGTAGTGGTAGTGGGGTGATGGTGGTTGTGGTGGTGCTATTAGTGGTATTGGTGGTGATGGTGGTAATGGTGGTGTTGGTGGTAATGGTGGTAGTGGTAGTTTTGGTGGTTGTATTGTTGGTGGTATTATTGGTGGTAGAAGTAGTGATGGTGGTGGAAGTAGTATTTATGGTGTTGGTAATAGTGGTGGTGTTGTAGTGGTCTGGTAGTGGTTTCAGTGATGGTGGTAGTATTGATGATGGTGATAGTAGTGGTGGTGGTGGTAGTGTTGTTGTTGTTGGTGGTGGTCATGGGGTAGTTGTACTGGTGGTTTTACTGGTGGTTGTGGTAGTGGTGGTGGTAGTAGTATTGGTTATGGTATTGGTGGTAGTGGTGGTAGTGTTGGTGGTGGTAATGTAGGTGGTTTTAATTGTGGTGGAGGTGGTGGTGATTGTAGTGGGGGTAGTGGTGGTAGTGGAAGTGGTGGTTGTGGTGGTTGTAGTGATGGTGGTGGTTGTGGTATTAGTGGTGGTGGTGGTGGTAGTAGTTGTGGTGGTAATTGTGGTGGTGGTAGTAGTGGTTGTGGTGGTGGTAGTGGTGGTGGTGGTAATTGTGGTGGTAGTGGTAGTAGTTGTAGTGGTGGTGGTGGTAATTGTAGTGGTAGTATTGGTTGTTGTAGTGGTTTTGGTTGAAGTAGTAGTGGTCGTGGTGGAAGTAATGGTGGTAGTAGTAGTGCATGTGATGGTAGTGGTAGGGGTGGTGTTGATGGTGTAGGTAATAGTGGTTGTGGCAACCACCACTACTACCACCATGACCACTACCACCACCACCACCACCACCACCACAAACACCACTACTACTACAAACACCACAACCACTACTACCCACACAACCACCTTTTCGACTACCACCACTACTAACACCGCCAATACCACAACCACAACTACCACCACAACCACTATTACCTACACCATTAACACCACCCCTACCACTACCACCACATGGTAGTAATGATGATGATGGTTGTAGTGGTGGTGGTAGTAGGGGAGGTTGGGGTAGTGGTTGAGGTGGTGGTGGTAATTGTGGTGGAAGTTGTGGTGGTGGTAGTACTATTGGTGGTTGTGGTGGTTTTGGTAATGGTGGTAGTTGTAGTGTTCTTTGTGATAGTTGTAGTTGTGGTAGTAACAGTTGTAGTGGTGGTAGTAGTAATGGTAGTAGTATCGGTTGTAGTAGTGGTGGTGTAAGTAGTTTTAGTGCTGCTGGTGGTAGTAATGGTGGTGATGGTGGTAGAAGTGGTGATGGTGGTTGTGTTGTTCGGGGTGGTGGTTGTAGTTGTGGTGGTGGTTGTGGAATTGGTGGTGGTGATAGTAGTGGTTGTGGTGGTTGTAGTTGTGGTGGTTTTAGTAGTGGTAGTGATGGTAGTGGTGGTGTTGGTGGTTGTGGTAGTGGTGGTTAGAGTAGTGGTGGTGGTGGTAATAGTAGTGGTTGTGGTGGTTGTAGTTGTGGTGGTTTTAGTAGTGGTAGTGATGGTAGTGGTGGTGTTGGTGGTAGTGGTGGTTAGAGTAGTGGTGGTGGTGGTTGTATAATTGCTGGTAGTGATAGTAGTGGTAGTGGTGGTTGTAGTAGTGGTAGTGATGGTAGTGGTGGTTGTGGTAGCATTTGTGGTAGTGTTAGTGGGAGTGGTGGTAGTATTTGTGGTAGTGGTAATGGTGATGGGAGTGGTGGTGGTGGTAGTTGTGGTAGTAGTGGTATTGGTGGTGGTAATTGTCGTAGTGGTTGTGGTAGTGGTGGTGGTGGTGGTGGTAGTTATTATGGTGGTGTAGTAGTGGTGGTTTTTGTGGTAGTGGTGGTGGTGGTAGTAGTGGTGGTTGTGGTAATTGTGGTTGTAGTAGTGGTTGTGGTGGTGGTGGTGGTGGTAGTCGTGGTGGTGGTGGTACTAGTAGTGATGGTGGTGGAAGTAATGGTGGTAGTAGTAGTGGTGGTGGTGTTAGTAGTAGTGCTTGTTGTGGTAGTAGTCATGGTGGTGGTAGTTGTAGTGGTGGTTAGAGTAGTGGTGGTGGTGGTGGTAGAAGTATTGCTACTGGTGGTGGTGGTAGGTGTAGTGGTGGTTGTAGTAGCGGTGGTGTAAGTAGTTTTAGTGCTGCTGGTGGTAGTAATAGTGGTGGTGGTGCTGGTTAGACTAGTAGTGGTGGTGGTTGTAGAATTACTGATGGTGATATTAGTGGTAGTGGTGGTTGTAGTTGTGGTGGTGGTGGTTAAAGTAGTGGTAGGGATGGTAGTTGTGGTGGTGGTGGTATTGGTGGTAGTGGTAATTGTGGTGGTAATGTTAGTGGTAGTGGTAATGGTGGTGGTAGTAATCGTGGTAGTGGTGGTAGTTGTAGTGAAGGTTTTGATAGTGGCGGTGGTGGTTGTGGAAGTGGTAATGGTGGTCGTGGTAGTTGTTATGGTGGTGTAGTAGTGGTGGTTTTTGTGGTAGTGGTGTTGGTAGTAGTGGTGGTGGTGGTTGTAGAATTGCTGGTGGTGATAGTAGTGGAAGTGGTAGTTGTGGTGTTGGTGGTAGTATTGGTGGTAGTGGTAATGGTGGTGGTAGTGGTGGTGGTGGGAGTCATGGTGGTGATGGTGGTAGTGTTGGTAGTTGTAGTGGAGGTCGTGATAGTGGTCGTAGTGATGGTGGTATTGTGGTAGTGGTGGTGGTGGTAGTGGAAGTTATGATGGTGGTGTTAGCAATGGTGTTTTTTGTGGGAGTGGTGTTGGTTGTGGTACTGGTGTTAGTGGTTGTGGTGGTGGTGGTGGTGGTGGTGGTGGTGGTGGTGGTGGTAGTAATGGTGGTGATGGCTGAAGTAGTGGTGGTTGTGGTAGTGGTGGGTTGGTAGTTTTGGCAGTTGTAGTGGTGGTGGTAATGGTGGTCATGGTAGTTATTATGGTGGTGTAGTAGTGGTGCTTTTTTGTGTTAGTGGTGTTGGTAGTAGTGGTGGTGGTGGTATTAGTGGTGGTGGTGGAAGTATTGGTGGTTGTGGTAATTGTGGCGGTAGTAGTGGTTGTGGTAGTGGTAGGGTGGTGGTTGAAGTAATGGTGGTGGTGGTAGTTGTAGTGGAGGTAGTGATAGAGGTGATGGTGGTAATGGTGGTATTGTGGTAGTGGTGGTCTTGGTAGTTATTATGGTGGTGGTAGTAGTGGTGTTGGTAGTGGTGATTGTGGTAATGGTGTTAGTAGTAGTGGTGGTGGTGGTAGTTGTGGTGGTGGTAGTAGGGGTGGTGGTGGATGGTGGTGGTAGTGGTGGTGGTAAGTGTGGTGGTTGTGGTACTAATGGTATTGGTGGTGACTGTGTTAATGGCGGTAGTTGTGGTAGGTACTGGTGGTAGTTGTGGTGGTGGTAGTCTTGGTGTTGGTGGTAGGAGTGGTGGTGGTAGTGGTGGTGGTGGTGGTGGTGGTGGTGGTGGTGGTGGTGGTAGTGTGAGTACTGGTGGTGGTGGTGATAGTGTTGGTTGTGGTATTAGTGGTGGTGGTAGTGGTGATGGTAGTTGTATTGGTACTGGTAATGGTGGTAGTGGTGTGGTGATTGCAGTGGTGGTGGTAAGTGTGGTGGTTGTGGTACTAATGGTATTGGTGGTGGTGGTTGTGGTAGGTATGGTGGTGGTAGTGGTGGTGCTGGTGTTGGTAGTGGTGGTAGTGAAAGTAATGGTGGTAGTAGTAGTTGTGGTGGTGTTAGTAGTATTGCTGGTAGTAGTTGTGCTGTTGGTGGTAGTGGTGGTGGTAGTAGTATTTCTGGTGGTGGTAGTAGTGATGGTGGTGGTAGTGGTTTTGGTTTTAACAGTGGTGGCGGCGGTCATAATGGTGGTGGTAGTGGTGGTTGTGTTAGTATTGTTGGTGGTGGTGTTAGTAGTAGTGGTGGTAGTAGTGGTGGTTATGGTAGAGGTGGTTGTGGTAGTATTGGTGGATGTGGTGGTGATGTTGGTGGTGGTTGTGGTGGCATTGGTGGTTGTAATATAAGTATTAGTGGTAGTACTGGTGGTAGTGGTGGTAGTAGTAGTGGTAGTGGTGGTATTGGTAGTAGTAGTAGTTGTAGTGGTAGTGGTAGAGGTGGTGTTGGTGGTGGTGATGGTGGTGGTTGATGTTGTATTGGTGGTGGTGGTCGTGGCAGTAGTTGTAATGGTGGTGGTTGTGGTAGATGGGGTTGTTGTAATGGTGGTTGTGGTAGTGGTGGTGGTAGTAGTGGTGGTAGTAGTAGTGGTAGGGGTGGTAGTAGTAGTGGTGGTAGTGGTAGTGGTGGAAGTCGTATTGGTGGTGTTGGTAGTAATGGTGGTCGTGTTGGTGGTAGTAGTATTGCTGGTGTTGGTATTAGTGGTAGTGTTTCTAGTGGTGGTAGTAGTGGTGGTAGTATTTGTGGTATAGGGTTGGTTGTAGTAATGGTGGTGATGGTGGTAGTAGTGGTAGTGGTGGTCGTGGTGGTGGTGGTAATGTAGGTGGTGGTGGTAGGTGTGGTGGTGATTATGGTGGAGGTGGTGGTAGTAGGTGAGGTGGTTGTTGTGGTGGTAGTGGTAGGGGTGATTGTAGTGGTAGTGGGGTGATGGTGGTTGTGGTGGTGCTATTAGTGGTATTGGTGGTGATGGTGGTAATGGTGGTGTTGGTGGTAATGGTGGTAGTGGTAGTTTTGGTGGTTGTATTGTTGGTGGTATTATTGGTGGTAGAAGTAGTGATGGTGGTGGAAGTAGTATTTATGGTGTTGGTAATAGTGGTGGTGTTGTAGTGGTCTGGTAGTGGTTTCAGTGATGGTGGTAGTATTGATGATGGTGATAGTAGTGGTGGTGGTGGTAGTGTTGTTGTTGTTGGTGGTGGTCATGGGGTAGTTGTACTGGTGGTTTTACTGGTGGTTGTGGTAGTGGTGGTGGTAGTAGTATTGGTTATGGTATTGGTGGTAGTGGTGGTAGTGTTGGTGGTGGTAATGTAGGTGGTTTTAATTGTGGTGGAGGTGGTGGTGATTGTAGTGGGGGTAGTGGTGGTAGTGGAAGTGGTGGTTGTGGTGGTTGTAGTGATGGTGGTGGTTGTGGTATTAGTGGTGGTGGTGGTGGTAGTAGTTGTGGTGGTAATTGTGGTGGTGGTAGTAGTGGTTGTGGTGGTGGTAGTGGTGGTGGTGGTAATTGTGGTGGTAGTGGTAGTAGTTGTAGTGGTGGTGGTGGTAATTGTAGTGGTAGTATTGGTTGTTGTAGTGGTTTTGGTTGAAGTAGTAGTGGTCGTGGTGGAAGTAATGGTGGTAGTAGTAGTGCATGTGATGGTAGTGGTAGGGGTGGTGTTGATGGTGTAGGTAATAGTGGTTGTGGCAACCACCACTACTACCACCATGACCACTACCACCACCACCACCACCACCACCACAAACACCACTACTACTACAAACACCACAACCACTACTACCCACACAACCACCTTTTCGACTACCACCACTACTAACACCGCCAATACCACAACCACAACTACCACCACAACCACTATTACCTACACCATTAACACCACCCCTACCACTACCACCACATGGTAGTAATGATGATGATGGTTGTAGTGGTGGTGGTAGTAGGGGAGGTTGGGGTAGTGGTTGAGGTGGTGGTGGTAATTGTGGTGGAAGTTGTGGTGGTGGTAGTACTATTGGTGGTTGTGGTGGTTTTGGTAATGGTGGTAGTTGTAGTGTTCTTTGTGATAGTTGTAGTTGTGGTAGTAACAGTTGTAGTGGTGGTAGTAGTAATGGTAGTAGTATCGGTTGTAGTAGTGGTGGTGTAAGTAGTTTTAGTGCTGCTGGTGGTAGTAATGGTGGTGATGGTGGTAGAAGTGGTGATGGTGGTTGTGTTGTTCGGGGTGGTGGTTGTAGTTGTGGTGGTGGTTGTGGAATTGGTGGTGGTGATAGTAGTGGTTGTGGTGGTTGTAGTTGTGGTGGTTTTAGTAGTGGTAGTGATGGTAGTGGTGGTGTTGGTGGTTGTGGTAGTGGTGGTTAGAGTAGTGGTGGTGGTGGTAATAGTAGTGGTTGTGGTGGTTGTAGTTGTGGTGGTTTTAGTAGTGGTAGTGATGGTAGTGGTGGTGTTGGTGGTAGTGGTGGTTAGAGTAGTGGTGGTGGTGGTTGTATAATTGCTGGTAGTGATAGTAGTGGTAGTGGTGGTTGTAGTAGTGGTAGTGATGGTAGTGGTGGTTGTGGTAGCATTTGTGGTAGTGTTAGTGGGAGTGGTGGTAGTATTTGTGGTAGTGGTAATGGTGATGGGAGTGGTGGTGGTGGTAGTTGTGGTAGTAGTGGTATTGGTGGTGGTAATTGTCGTAGTGGTTGTGGTAGTGGTGGTGGTGGTGGTGGTAGTTATTATGGTGGTGTAGTAGTGGTGGTTTTTGTGGTAGTGGTGGTGGTGGTAGTAGTGGTGGTTGTGGTAATTGTGGTTGTAGTAGTGGTTGTGGTGGTGGTGGTGGTGGTAGTCGTGGTGGTGGTGGTACTAGTAGTGATGGTGGTGGAAGTAATGGTGGTAGTAGTAGTGGTGGTGGTGTTAGTAGTAGTGCTTGTTGTGGTAGTAGTCATGGTGGTGGTAGTTGTAGTGGTGGTTAGAGTAGTGGTGGTGGTGGTGGTAGAAGTATTGCTACTGGTGGTGGTGGTAGGTGTAGTGGTGGTTGTAGTAGCGGTGGTGTAAGTAGTTTTAGTGCTGCTGGTGGTAGTAATAGTGGTGGTGGTGCTGGTTAGACTAGTAGTGGTGGTGGTTGTAGAATTACTGATGGTGATATTAGTGGTAGTGGTGGTTGTAGTTGTGGTGGTGGTGGTTAAAGTAGTGGTAGGGATGGTAGTTGTGGTGGTGGTGGTATTGGTGGTAGTGGTAATTGTGGTGGTAATGTTAGTGGTAGTGGTAATGGTGGTGGTAGTAATCGTGGTAGTGGTGGTAGTTGTAGTGAAGGTTTTGATAGTGGCGGTGGTGGTTGTGGAAGTGGTAATGGTGGTCGTGGTAGTTGTTATGGTGGTGTAGTAGTGGTGGTTTTTGTGGTAGTGGTGTTGGTAGTAGTGGTGGTGGTGGTTGTAGAATTGCTGGTGGTGATAGTAGTGGAAGTGGTAGTTGTGGTGTTGGTGGTAGTATTGGTGGTAGTGGTAATGGTGGTGGTAGTGGTGGTGGTGGGAGTCATGGTGGTGATGGTGGTAGTGTTGGTAGTTGTAGTGGAGGTCGTGATAGTGGTCGTAGTGATGGTGGTATTGTGGTAGTGGTGGTGGTGGTAGTGGAAGTTATGATGGTGGTGTTAGCAATGGTGTTTTTTGTGGGAGTGGTGTTGGTTGTGGTACTGGTGTTAGTGGTTGTGGTGGTGGTGGTGGTGGTGGTGGTGGTGGTGGTGGTAGTAATGGTGGTGATGGCTGAAGTAGTGGTGGTTGTGGTAGTGGTGGGTTGGTAGTTTTGGCAGTTGTAGTGGTGGTGGTAATGGTGGTCATGGTAGTTATTATGGTGGTGTAGTAGTGGTGCTTTTTTGTGTTAGTGGTGTTGGTAGTAGTGGTGGTGGTGGTATTAGTGGTGGTGGTGGAAGTATTGGTGGTTGTGGTAATTGTGGCGGTAGTAGTGGTTGTGGTAGTGGTAGGGTGGTGGTTGAAGTAATGGTGGTGGTGGTAGTTGTAGTGGAGGTAGTGATAGAGGTGATGGTGGTAATGGTGGTATTGTGGTAGTGGTGGTCTTGGTAGTTATTATGGTGGTGGTAGTAGTGGTGTTGGTAGTGGTGATTGTGGTAATGGTGTTAGTAGTAGTGGTGGTGGTGGTAGTTGTGGTGGTGGTAGTAGGGGTGGTGGTGGATGGTGGTGGTAGTAGTAGTGGTGGTATTAGTAGTGATGGTGGTGGAAGTAATGGTGGTAGTAGTAGTAGTGGTGGTGTTAGTAGTAGTGCTGGTGGTAGTAGTGGTGGTAGTAGTAGTGGTGGTGGTGTAAATAGTGGTGGTAGTAGTAGTGGTGGTTGTGATACTATTAGTGATGGTGGTAGGAAGTAATGGTGGTAGTTGTGGTGGTGTTAGTGATACTGCTGGTAGTGATAGTGCTGGTTGTGGTGGTGGATGTGGTGGTGGTGGTTGTGGTAGTGGTGGTGGCGGTGGCGGTGGTGGTTGTGGTAGTGGTGGTGGTGGTGGTGGTGGTAGTGGTGGTGCAAGTAGTTTTTGTGCTGCTGGTGATAGTAATGGTGGTGATGGTGGTTGTGTTGTTCGGGTGGTGGTAGTAGTAGTCGTGTTGGTTGTGGAATTGGTGGGGCTGGTTGTGGTGGTGGTGGTGGTAGTGGTTGTTGTGGTTGTAGTTGTGGTGGTGGTGGTTTTAGTAGTGGTCGTGATGGTAGTGATAGTTGTGGTGGTAGTTGTAGTGGAGGTAGTGATAGTGGTGGTGGTGATGGTGGTATTGTGTTACTGGTGGTGGTGGTGGAAATAAGGATGGTGGTAGTAATCAAATCAGATATATTCATATAGCCCTTCTTACATCAGCTGATATCTCAAAGTGCTGTACTCCTCTACCGAGGAGTCATCAGGCCAGGTAGTACTGAGGCATGGTCCTAGGGCTCAGGTCCTCCGAGAGAGAGAAAGAAAGAGAGAATTAGAGAGCGCATACTTAAATTCACACAGGACACCGGATAAGAAAGGAGAAGTACTCCAGATATAACAAGCTGACTCTAGCCCCCCGACACATAAACTACTGCAGCATAAATGATGGAGGCTGAGACAGGAGGGGTCAGGAGACACTGTGGCCCCATCCGATGATACCCACGGAAAGGGCCAAACAGGAAGGATATAACCCCACCCACTTTGCCAAAGCACAGCCTCCACACCACTAGAGGGATATCTTCAACCACCAACTTACCATCCTGAGACAAGGCCGAGTATAGCCCACAAAGATATCCGCCACGGCACAACCCAGGTTGGGGCGCCAACCCAGACAGGAAGATCACGTCAGTGACTCAACCCACTCACGTGACGCACCCCTCCCAGGGACGGCATTGAAGAGCACCAGTAAGCCAGTGTAACTCACTCAGCCCCTGTAATAGGGTTAGAGGTAGAGAATCCCAGTGGAGAGAAGGGAACCAGCCAGGCAGAGACAGCAAGGGCAGTTCGTTGCTCCAGAGTCTTTCCGTTCATCTTCACACTTCTGGGCCAGACTACACTCAATCATATGACCCACTGAAGAGATGAGTCTTCAGTAAAGACTTAAGTCTTTACCGAGTCTGCGTCTCTGACATGGGTAGGCAGACCATTCCATAAAAACAGCCCTGCCTCCAGCTGTTTGCTTTGAAATTCTAGGGACAATTAGGAGGCCTGTGTCTTGTGGGCCGTAGCGTACGTGTAGGTATGTACGCCAGGACTAAATCAGAGAGCAAGCCCATGTAATGCTTTGTAGGTTAGCAGTAAAACCTTTAAATCAGCCCTTGCCTTAACAGGAAGCCAGTGTAGGGAGGCTAGCACTGGAGTAATATGATAATTTTTTTGGGTTCTATTCAGGATTCTAGTATCCGTATTTAGCACTAACTGAAGTTTATTTAGTTATTTAGAAGTAACAAAAGCATGGATTAATTTTTCTGCATCATTTTTGGACAGAAAGTTTCTGATTTTTGCAATGTTACGTAGATGGAAAAAAGCTGTCCTTGAAACAGTCTTGATATGTTCTTCAAAAGAGAGATCAGGGTCCAGAGTAACGCCGAGGTCCTTCACAGTTTTATTTGAGACGACTGTACAACCATCAAGATTAATTGTCAGATTCAACAGAAGATCTCTTTGTTTCTTGGTACCTAGAACAAGCATCTCTGTTTTGTCCGAGTTTAAAAGTAGAAAGTTTGCAGCCATCCACTTCCTTATGTCTGAAACACAGGCTTCTAGTGAGGGCGATTTTGGGGCTTCACCATGTTTCATTGAAATGTACAGCTGTGTGTCATCCGCATAGCAGTGAAAGTTAACATTATGCTTTCGAATGACATCCACAAGAGGTACAATATATAGTGAAAACAAAAGTGGTCCCAACAAGGAACCTTGAGGAACACTGAAATTTACAGTTGATTTTTCAGAGGACAAACCATTCACAGAGACAAACTGACATCTTTCCGACAGATAAGATCTAAATCCAGGCCAGAACTTGTCCGTGTTGACCAATTTGGGTTTCCAATCTCTCCAAAAGAATGTGGTGATCGATGGTATCAAAAGCAGCACTAAGGTCTAGGAGCACGAGGACAGATGCAGAGCCTCGGTCCGATGCCATTAAAAGGTAATTTACCACCTTCACAATTGCAGTCTCAGTGCTATGATGGGGTCTATAACCAGACTGAAGCATTTCGTATACATTGTTTGTCTTCAGGAAGGCAGTGAGTTGCTGTGCAACAGCTTTTTCCCCCAAAAATGAGAGGAATGGAAGATTCGATATAGGCCGATAGTTTTTTAAATATTTTCTGGGTCAAGGTTTGGCTTTTTCAAGAGAGGCTTTATTACTGTCACTTTTAGTGAGTTTGGTACACATCCGGTGGATAGAGAGCCGTTTATTATGTTCAACATAGGAGGGCCTAGCACAGGAAGCAGCTCTTTCAGTAGTTTAGTTGGAATAGGGTCCAGTATGCAGCTTGAAGGTTTAGAGGCCATGATTATTTTCATCATTGTGTCAAGAGATATAGTACTAAAACACTTGAGTGTCTCTCTTGATCCTAGGTACTGGCAGAGTTGTGCAGACTCAGGACAACTGAGTTTTGGAGGAATACGCAGATTTAAAGAGGAGTCCGTAATTTGCTTTCTAATGATCACGATCTTTTCCTCAAAGAAGTTCATTAATTTATTACTGCTAAAGTGAAAGCCATCCTCTCTTGGGGAATGCTGCTTTTTAGTTAGCTTTGCGACAGTATCAAAAATAAATTTTGGATTGTTCTTTATTTTCCTCAATTAAGTTGGAAAAATAGGATGATCGAGCAGCAGTGAGGGCTCTTCAATACTGCACGGTACTGTTTTTCCAAGCTAGTCGGAAGACTTCCAGTTTGGTGTGGCGCCATTTCCGTTCCAATTTTCTTGAAGCTTGCTTCAGAGCTCGGGTATTTTCTGTATACCAGGGAGCTAGTTTCTTATGACAAATGTTTTTAGTTTTTAGGGGTGCAACTGCATCTGTGGTATTGCGCAAGGTTAAATTGAGTTCCTCAGTTAGGTGGTTAACAGATTTTTGTCCTCTGACGTCCTTGGGTAGGCAGAGGGAGTCTGGAAGGGCATCAAGGAATCTTAGTGTTGTCTGAGAATTTATAGCACGACTTTTGATGCTCCTTGGTTGGGGTCTGAGCAGATTATTTGTTGCGATTGCAAACATAATAAAATGGTGGTCCGATAGTCCAGGAATATGAGGAAAAACATTCAGATCCACAACATTTATTCCATTGTACAAAACTAGGTCCAGAGTATGACTGTGACAGTGAGTAGGTCCAGAGACATGTTGGACAAAACCGAGTCGATGATGGCTCCGAAAGCCTTTTGGTGTGGGTCTGTGGACTTTTCCATGTGAATATTAAAATCACCAAAAAATATAATATTATCTGCTATGACTACAAGGTCCGATAAGGAATTCAGCGAACTCAGTGAGGAACGCTGTATATGGCCCAGGAGGCCTGTAAACAGTAGCTATAAAAAGTGATTGAGTAGGCTGCATAGATTTCATGACTAGAAGCTCAAAAGACGAAAACGTCATTGTTTTTTTGTAAATGTAAATTTGCTATCGTAAATGTTAGCAACACCTCCGCCTTTGCGGGATGCACGGGGGATATGGTCACTAGTGTAACCAGGAGGTGAGGCCTCATTTATCACAGTAAATTCATCAGGCTTAGGCCATGTTTCAGTCAGGCCAATCACATCAAGATTATGATCATTGACTATAACAGCCGTTGAAGTGAGGGATCTAACATTAAGTAGCCCTATTTTGAGATGTGAGGTATCACGATCTCTTTCAATAATGACAGGAATGGAGGAGGTCTTTATCCTAGTGAGATTCCTAAGGAGAACACCGCCATGTTTAGTTTTGCCCAACCTAGGTTGAGGCACAGACACGGTCTCAATGGGGATAGCTGAGCTGACGACACTGACTGTGCTAGTGGCAGACTGACTAACAGCATGCTGCCTGGCCTGCACCCTATTTCATTGTGGAGCTAGAGGAGTTAGAGCCCTGTCTGTTGGTAGATAAGATGAGAGCACCCCTCCAGCTAGGATGGAGTCCGTCACTCCTCAGCAGGCCAGGATTGGTCCTGTTTGTGGGTGAGTCCCAGAAAGAGGGCCAATTATCTACAAATTATATCTATTGGGAGGGGCAGAAAACAGTTTTCAACCAGCGATTGAGTTGTGAGACTCTGCTGTAGAGCTCATCACTCCCCCTAACTGGGAGGGGGCCAGAGACAATTACTCGATGCCGACACATCTTTCTAGCTGATTTACACGCTGAAGCTATGTTTCGCTTGGTGACCTCTGACTGTTTCATCCTAACATCGTTGGTGCCGAAGAAGTGGATAACAATATCTCTATACTCTCTACACTCACCAGTTTTAGCTTTAGCCAGCACCATCTTCAGATTAGCCTTAACGTCGGTAGCCCTGCCCCCTGGTAAACAGTGTATGATCGCTGGATGATTAGTTTTAAGTCTAATACTGCGGGTAATGGAGTCGCCAATGACTCGAGTTTTCAATTTGTCAGAGCTAATGGTGGGAAGCTTCGGCGTCTCAGACCCCGTAACGGGAGGAGTAGAGACAAGAGAAGGCTCGGCCTCGGACTCCGACCCGCTGCTTAATGGGGAAAACAGGTTGAAAGTTTCTGTCGGCTGAATGAGCGACACCTGTTGAGCATTCCTACAGCATTTCCCTCCAGAAGCCATGAGAAAGTTGTCCGGCTGCGGGGACCGTGCAAGGGAATTTATACTAACGTTACTATCTGTACTTACTGGTGGCACAGACGCTGTTTCATCCTTTCCTACACTGAAATTACCCTTGCCTAACGATTGCATCTGAAGCTGGGCTTGCAGCACAGCTATCCTCGCCGTAAGGCGATCGTACTCCTGTACATTATGAGTACAGCGACTGCAATTAGAAGGCATCATGTTAATGTTACTACTTTGCTTCGGCTGTTGGAGGTCCTGACGAACCATGTCCAGATAAAGCGCCCGGAGTGAAAAAGTTGAGGGAGAAAAACAAAAATATAAACGGTAATTAAAAAGTAAAAACCGTAAAGTTGTCAGGTAGCAAAGGAAGGTTGGCAACAAAATGCACAGCAACACGTGGTGGTAGTAGTGGTGGTTGTGATACTAGTAGTGATGGTGGTGGAAGTAATGGTGGTAGTAGTAGTAGTGGTGGTGTTAGTGATAGTGCTGGTAGTAGTAGTGCTGGTTGTGGTTGTGGTGGTTGTGGTAGTGGTGGTTAGAGTAGTGGTGGTTGTGGTTGTGGTGGTGGTGGTAGTATTGCTGGTTTGTGGTGGTGGTGGTGGTGGTTGTAGTGGTGGTGCAAGTAGTTTTTGTGCTGCTGGTGGTAGTAATGGTGGTGATGGTGGTTGTGTTGTTCGGGGTGGTGGTAGTACTAGTGGTGGTGGTTGTGGAATTGGTAGTGGTGGTTGTGGTGGTGGTGGTTTTAGTAGTGGTAGTGATGGTAGTGGTAGTATTGGTGGTAGTGGTAATGGTGGTAGTAGTGGTGGTGGTGGTAGTAGTGGTGGGTTGTTAGTTGTTGTAGTGGTGGTTGTGGTAGTTGTAGTGGTATTGGTGGTGGTAATTGTGGTGGTTGTCGTGGTTGTGGTAGTGGTGGTTGTGGTAGTTGTAGTGGTATTGGTGGTGGTAATTGTGGTGGTAGTAGTGGTAGTGGTGGTGGTGGTGGTAATGGTGGTCATGGTAGTTATGATGGTGGTGGTAGTAGTGGTGGTTTTTGTGGTAGTGATGTTGGTAGTAGTTGTGGTGGTGGTTGTGGTAATTGTGGTGGTAGTAGTAGTTGTGGAAGTGGTCGCGTGGTGGTTGAGGTAATGGTGATGGTAGGTGTGGTGGTAGTGGTGGTAGTTGTAGTGGAGGTAGTGATAGTGGTGGTGCTAATGGTGCTATTGTGGTACTGGTGGTTGTGGTAGTAGTGGTGTTCTTGGTAGTTATGATGGTGGTGGTAGTATTGGTAGTTTTTGTGGTAGTGGTGTTAGTAGAAGTGGTGGTGGTGGTAGTAGTAGTGGTTGTGGTATTAGTGGTGTTGGTGGAAGTAGTGGTGGTTGTGGTAATTTTGGTTGTAGTAGTGGTTGTGGTAGTGTGGTTGGGTGGTGGTTGAAGAAATGGTGGTGGTAGTAGTGGTGGTGGTGGTGGTAGTAGTAGTGGGGGTGGTGTAAAAAAGTGTTGTTGTTGTAGTGCTGGTGGTAGTAGTATTGCTGGTGGTGGTAGAGGTATTGGTAGTGGTTTTAGTGGTGGTAGTAATGGTGGTGATGGTGGTAGTTGTGGTGGTGGTGGTAGTGGTTGTTGTGGTGGTGTTGGTGGTGTTAGTATTGGTTGTGGTGATAGTGGTGGTTATGGTAGTTGTGGTGGTAGTTGTGGTGGTGCTGGTATTGGTGGCAGTGGTGGTAGTAGTAGTGGTGGTCGTAGTAGTAGTAGTGTTAGTAGCTGTTGTGGTGGTAGTAGTGGTGGTGGTGGTAGTTGCAGTTGTGGTAGTGGTATTGGTAGTGGTTGAAGTAATGGTGGTGGTGGTAGTAGTGGTGGTGGAAGTAATGGTGGTTTTAATAGTGCTTGTGGTGGTGGTGGTGGTAGTATTATTGCTGCTGGTGGTCTAGTAGTATTGTTGGTGGTAGTTGTTTTAGTGGCAGTGGTGGTGGTGGTTTTAGTGTTGTTGGTTGTAGTCGTATTGGTGGTGGTGGTGCTGCAGGTGGTTGTTGTAGTGTGGGGGTGACGGGCTGAGGTCTGATGAATATATCTGTTTGTGATTAGCAGTTATAAAGCCATCACCAAATGACACCCTATTCCTTACATAGAGCACTACTTTTGACCAGAACTCTATCAGTTCTGGTCAGAACTATTGCACTATGTAGGGAATAGGGTTGCATTTCAGATGCTGTCTGCTTCTTCCTGGCCTTGGCACTACACGCCCTCAATATGTTCCATGTTAGTAGGACCACAGAGGGCTTTTGAAGAATGGATAGATGGATTGATGGATAAGGCGGTGGGGGGAAATGGTAGTACTATCGTACTGTCAAACTCAAAGGAGGGGGTTGATGTAGTGCTGTGTTAACCTGTCCAAGGGCAGCATAGCAATAACAAACAGGAGATCACAGCACTGCTCTGGCCTCTAACCCTGGCCTCTAACCCTGGCCTCTCCTGACCAAGGAATAGATCAGTATCACACCAACACTGCCACACAGGGACAGCTGCTGCACACACACATACACAAACACACACACACACACACAATTATATGCACACACAGAAACGCTCAATAAGAAACATCGAAATCCCTTGTGTGGAACCGAAATCTGTGTTACCTGAATGGTTGAATCTCCAACCCATCCTGGGGTTTCTGTTCATGTGTCGGACGCTCAGACCAAGGTATTTGTTCCCTTCATCTTTGGGACATTAAATGTATTTCACTAGGGCTTGCTTTCAATGATTAACTGCTTTTTGTAGCTTTTTGTTTTTTAGCAAATCAAAGGGATTTACCTGGGAGATTTAAAGCTTCCTCATTGGTGTCTGTCAGTCAATGATTGACATTTTTCATGGCAGCTAGCTCCGCCCACTAAGGGATTCACGAAGAGAAACAGTATTTTCCGCTATTGTCTTACCCACAAAGCCATTCTCATGTCCGGGTTCGGAAAAGCGCTTCAGATGCATTTGAGATGGAAACACTGGGGGCCGGCTGAGACAGTCACACACTGATTGGGACAAGACCATGCAAACCACAAGACCCCAGGGTCTGATGAAACTCATGGTAAGAAGACTTCAACATCTACATGCATCAGGGCAACCGAACTTCACACCAAAACAATGTAGTATGATATAACTGCTGAGCCTGAAGTTTATCTTCCCAGAATTCAAGGCTTCCTGCTTGAGTGCTCATTGGTGAGAGATACTCATGTGAGCTCTGAGTCAAGGCCACCAATATTGATGGGTAAAGCGATAAATGTGTGTGTGCGTGTGTGAGCGCATGTGTGTGTGTGCTTACTTGCTTATGTGCCTACGAACGTGCGTGTGCATGTGCGATCGTGCATCAATGTATATGTTTGATGTTGGACCTGTGTGTTGATTAGTTAGAAATGTGTTTGATGTTCTGTCTCCTTGACTTAGTGAGGTGGACTTCAAACCCTATCAGCTTGCCTTTGACGACTCTCAAATGGCTGCAGCATCACTAGCTATAAAATGGTCACCCTCCAAGCCCCTCCTTCATTGATGAACAGATAAGATTTCCTTCTCTCTCCTTCTCTCTCCCCTTCTCTCTCTCCTCTCTCTCCCCTCTCTCCTTCTTTCTCTCTCTCTCCTCTCCCCCTCTCTCTCTCACCCTCTCTTTCTCTCTTCCCTCTCTTTCTCCACCTCTCTCTCCCCTCTCTCGCTCTTTCTCTCTCTCTTTCCCCTCTCTCCCCACCTCTCTCTCTCTCCCCCCTCTCCACCTCTCTCTCTCCTTCTCTCTTTCTTCCCTACCTACCTCCTTACTCACATGAATAGTTGTACTTAGGTTGAATATAGGACTAGTATTCAACCGTATCTGTTTCCATGTTCTCTAACCATATGCCCGAGCTTGACGTCCCCTTTTAGGCGTTGGGTCAGAGGATAAATGTGTGACAACGGTGTTGGAAAAAACAGTGTTTTCAGCTGAGCTACACCTCCCCAATGCTTTAATCTAACTGTAGGGTAAAGAGACAGGATGGAAAGTTAGACTTGTAGCCATACATCCTGTTCCAATATTGAAACACCCTATACCCTCAACAACCAGTGGACCTGTCATTTTGCTGTTGTGCCCCTCATATACACCCATTAAAGACCGCTAACTTATTTCAGATATTAAAATGTCAAGCAAACACCATTCCATAATTAAGCAATAAGGCATGAGGGCTGTTCTTATGCATGACGCAACGTGAAGTGCCTGGATACAGCCCCTAGCCGTGGTATATTGGCCATTTACCACAAACCCCCGAGGTTCCTTATTGCTATTATAAACTGGTTACCAACGTAATTAGAGCCGTAAAAATACATGTTTTGTCATACCCATGGTATATGGTCTGATATACCATGGCTGTCAGCCAATCAACATTCAGGGCTCGAACCACCTAGTTTATAATGTGCATAATAAACTTCCTGTTGAGTCCTTCATTGAGCTATAACATGCTCATCAAGATAACTAAGTCACTCAGTTGCCCATTTGAATAATTGTTTGTCTCAATTTCTAGATGTTCAAGAATAGAGCTTTGCCCAGTCTGATATTCCATGATTTCTCCTCTTGTTTTCAGGTAAAGGCTTATCATACATCCCATAGGAAGTAATATGAAGAATGCTGAACAATTATTGACAATAATGCACATCTGGCATGGTGTCCTTCTGGAGGACAATCCATGTAGCGGGTCAAATGATTCCTGGCCCAAACATTGTGCACGCGCTCCATGCATCATTACTCGACCTCCGCTGTTTGTTCTTAATTTAAGTGGGCCGATCAAAATCTGGAAGCTCGCGAGCCCCTCCTACCTCCACCTCTTTCAAACACGAATAGATTTCTTGGGGGTGTGTGTTTATGTTATCATTTGTAAATCTTACCAGAAGTGGACCATGAGGCACAAGGGGTAGCCTAACTCATATCCAGTTTAATGAAGTATTTACAGATCATTCCAACTGTCAAATACTTCGGCCCAATGACACAGTGCAGAGTGCTGACGATAACAACTCGCTTTCTCCCTCCCTAACTTTCTCTCTCTGCGTCTTAGGTCAGACGGATTTTATTTCAGGTAAAAACGTATTCAGAGAAGAAGAAAAAAGGCGACAAGGGTGCCAGGTTCATGGCATTTAGTTTAAGGAAAAACAATCCTCTTTGTTGCATGTCATAGCTCCCAAGGACTCAATTTCCAAACAGGTATTAGAAGATTACTGTTTTTCTTGATAAACGCAATTTGCACGAAAAGTTCAAACTTCTTGAGTTCATATTATTCTAAAGTTCATATTATCATATTATCTAAAGTAGTGAGATATTAAAGTGAGCATCAAAGTGCGTATTTCCCGGATAGGATATCTCATTTTCATTTTAGGCCTACTGCACAGTAAAACTGATTCCAGCATACCTTGCTGACGTTTTTAATGTATCCTAGATGGGCTTTATGTTTGTCTGCCATCCTTCAACCTTTTTCACAATGAATAGCTGAACCAAAACGTAAATAGGCTATCGAACATGCACAAAGGGAATAAGAATACTTATAATTTGTCTTACTTTCATAAGCATATACGTTTTTTTCTTGAAAATGCACGACTGATTTCATTTTAATATTGTCTGTGAAGTTATTAAATTGCTTTGCCAAATATTATAATAAAAATAGTGATACTAATAGCATATTAGTGATAATAATTATAATAATAGGCTAATAATAATAATATTAGGTGTATTAGGTGTTTGTTTAAAAAATATAAGTAATATGATTATTGTGGCAGATGTTTGTGTGTATATAGCACATTTTATGTTTAGGTTTTCAATATATCACAAACTGTTTCTGCATATTGCAAAAACATTCAGGTGCCATTCGTTTAAATTTTCAAAAGAGGAAGAACAACAAAGTAGCTCAGCACACAAACATTCTCTCACACGCAGGCACACAAACTTTCACAGGCATAAATTTAAGACACTAACAAACCACAGAGAGATGACTGACTATCAGTTTAAAAGGAAAACAGGAAGGTCCTACCTGCTGAGTAAACAGAACATTTGGGATGTTATCGACCATCTCTGGTATTAATAGGCCTATACAGTCACGAGTAGCTCATGTAATCCTACTGACAGCAGCGCTGTAGCACACAGGGCGATTAGCGGGGAAAAAATTATTCGGGGCAATAATGGACTCTGAGTCATGACCTTTGTATGGAAGCAATTTAGACTGGGGCTGAAGGTCCGCTCCAACTGCCGCTCCGTCTCTTAGAATGTCGATTAAAAGACACATTAATCCCAACCGGCAACGAGATACATCCTTTAAAAACAAGCCATTAGGCGCGCCTCAAATTCACTCAGAACCTCGCGGATCACTTGAACCAGAACATTAAGTTGCACTGTAAGGTTCACTCGTACGCCAACCGGCAACCACAAAAGATAGTTTGAGTTGTTTGATATTGTCGACATATGGTAGTTTAAGATAGAAAGGTATCCTAATATTCTTCGGGTGAAGAGTACATAGGCTACTACTGGTCTACAGTATTTATTTTTGTGGATGGTGTTAGATGGGCTATAATCGGTGTTGAACAAGATTGGCAATGGATTTGAATACAATGTTTATGAATTGACAAGCCACCAAATCGACAAGCCACCAAAGGGACTATTGTTGTGCAAATATAGAGTCCAAAAATGGTGTGACCACAAGTGATACTGTAAAGATGTGTGCGTTCCCACTCCCAACTTGAATCGTGGCCATGACATGTCCTTATATATACATTAATTAAGATTAATTGACGTAGGTGACGAATCTGGTGAAAGAAATCGGTGTTCTGCAAAATATGTAGGCTATTTATTTATGTTAGATTTTGTTTAATTGTGTGTTTTCTGTTTTAACGTCAGCCATTCATTTCGCGTTAGTCTCCTTCCTCTCTAATTATGGCTGATTTAAGCCATGGTTCATTGAGCAGTTACATTTTCGTTAAAGCGAAGGTTTACATTGCTTAGACCTTTTACTGAATACTGAGCCATTTTACGTGAATTAAATTAAGACTATTTTTTCAGGAATTAGTTTATTATAATTATTGTTACTATTATTATTACTATTAATAGTCCTATATAATTTAGTTGTGGTTGATGTTATAATCTATAGGTTAATTAAATTATTATAATTATTAGGCTAATGCTTTTTTTTACTAGCCTATTTGCCTTTGCTCTCCGTATCACGTTTTAGCACTGAGAATATACTCCTTCAAATTCCACAATGTTAAAGGAATGTGTGGTCACAGATGCAGCGTACAGTAAATTACCACGTTGGTGTTTGTGACAGCATGGAGCGGTGCTGCCGTGGCCCTCCCGGGGATTTGAATTCGCTAGTAAAGGTTTCACAGAGGGCCTTGGCCTGTGGCTTCGGGCACAGTTCTCTGGCCACACCATGGCTTATACTTTGGCCAGTGGACCATTACAATATTTATCGTTAAAGTTCGAAAAAAAACCATTAACTATAGGTTTATCGTTTTGATTTAAAACCTGTCATATACAGTGCATTCGTTAAGTATTCACAATCCTTGACTTATCCACATTTTGTTACATTACAGCCTTATTCTAAAATTGATTACATTGTCCCCCCCCCCCATCAATATACACACAATACCCCATAATGACAAAGCAAACACAAGTTTTAGATATTTTTGAAAATATATTAAAAATAAAAAACTGAAATATCACATTTACATAAGTATTCAGACCCTTTACTCAATACTTTGTTGAAGCACCTTTCGCAGTGATTACAGCCTGGAGTCTTCTTGGGTATGACATTTGGGGTGTTTCTCCCATTATTCTCTGCAGATCCTCTCAAGCTCTGTTAGGTTGGATGGGGAGCGTTGCTGCACAGCTATTTTCAAGTCTCTCCAGAGATGTTCGATCAGGTTCAAGTCCGGTCTCTGGCTGTGCCACTCAAGGACATTCAGAGACTTGTCCAAAAGCCACTCTTGTGTTGTCTTGACTGTGTGCTTAGGGTCGTAGTCCTGTTGGAAGGTCAACCGTCGCCCAGTCTGAGGTCCTGAGTGCTCTAGAGCAGGTTTTCATCAAGGATCTCTGTACTTTGCTCCGTTCATCTTTCCCTCGATCCTGACTAGTCTCCCAGTCCCTGCAGCTGAAAAACATCCCCACAGCATGATGCTGCCACCACCATGTTTCATCGTAGGGATGGGTTCTTGGTCACCTCCCTGACCAAGGTCCTCCTCCCCCGATTGCTCAGTTTGGCCGGGCGGCCAGTTCTAGGAAGAGTCTTGGTGGTTCCAAACTTCTTTCATTTAAGAATTATGGAGGCCATTGTGTTCTCGGGGACCTTCAATGCTGCAGAAATGCTTTGGTACACTTCCCCAGAACTGTGCCTTGACACAATCCTGTCTCAGAGCTCTACAGACAATTCCTTTGACCTCATGGCTTGGTTTTTGCTCTGACATTCAATTTCAACAGTGGGACCTTATATAGACAGGTGTGTGCCTTTCCAAATCATGTCCAATCAATTGAATTTCCCACAGGGTGGACTCCAATCAAGTTGTAGAAACTTCTCAAGGATGATCATTGGAAAGAGGATTCACCTGAGCTCCATTTCAAGTCTCCAAGCAAAGAGTCTGAATACTTATGTAAATGTCATGTTTCAGTTGTTTGTGTTTTATACATTTGCAAACGTTTCTAAAAACTATTTTTTAAACTTTGTAATTATGGGTTATTGTGTGTAGATTGATTATGGGAAAAAATGATTTAATCCATTTTAGAATAAGACTGTAATGTAACAAAATGTGGAAAAGTCAAGAGATCTGAATACTTTGAATGCACTGTAAACCAGACTGAGCCTTCGTTTATTGGTTAGAACTGTTTGAAGTAACCTGCATACATACAGTACCAGTCCAAAATTTGGACACACCTACTCAGTTTATATGGACTATTCGAATACTAGTCCAAATACTAGAATACTAGTGAAGCTAGTAAACTATGAAATAACACATATGTAATCATGTAGTAACCAAACAAGTGTTTAACAAATCAAAATATATTTTATATTTGAGGATCTTCAAAGTACCACCCTTTGCCTTGATGACTGACAGCTTTGCACACTCTTGGCATTCTCTCAACCATCTTCATGAGGCAGTCACCTGGAATGCATTTGAATTAACAGGTGTGGCTTGTTAAAAGTACATTTGTGGAATTTCTTTCCTTCTTAATGCATTTGAGCCAATCAATTGTTTTGTGACAAGGTAGGGGTGGTATACAGAAGGTAGCCACATTTGGTTAAAGACCAAGTCCATGTTATGGCAAGAACAACTCAAATAAGCAAAGAGAAATGACAGTCCATCATTACTTTAAGACAATGAAGGTCTGTCAATCCGGAAAATGTCAAGAACTTTCAAAGTTTCTTCAAGTGCAGTTGAAAAAACATCAAGCGCTATGATGAAACTGTCTCTCTTGAGGACCACCACAGGAAACGAAGACCCAGAGTTACCCCTGCTGCAGAGGATAAGTTCATTAGAGTTAGCTGCACCTCAGATTGCAGCAGATTGCATGCTTCACAGAGTTCAAGTAACAGACACATCTCAACATCAACTGTTCAGAGGAGCCTTCGTGGTTGAATTGCTGCAAAGAAATCACTACAAAAGGACACCAATAATAAGAAGAGACTTGCTTGGGCCAAGAAACACGAGCAATGGACATTAGACCGGTGGAAATTCCTCCCTCAATTCTGATCAGTCAAAATTTGAGATCTTTGGTTCCAACCACTGTGTCTTTGTGAGACACAGAGTAGATGAACGGATATTCTCTGCATGTGTGGTTCCCACCGTGAAGAATGGAGGAGGTGGTGTGATGTTGTGGGTCATTTGCTAGGAACACTGTCTGTGATATATTTAGAATTCACGGCACACTTAACCAGCATGGCTACCACAGCATTCTGCAGTGATACACCATCCCATCTGGTTTGCGCTTAGTGGGACTATCATTTGTTTTTCAACAGGACAATGACTGAAAACATACTGTGTAAGTGCAACTTGACCAAGAAGGAGAGTGATGGAGTGCTGCATCAGATGACCTGGCCTCCACAATCACCCAACCTCAACCCAATTGAGATGGTTTGGGATGAATTGGACCGCAGAGTGAAGGAAAAGCAGCCAAAAAGTGCTCAGCATATGTGGGAAGTCCTTCAAGGCTGTTGGAAAATCATTCCAGGTGCAGCTGGTTGAGAGGATGCCAAGAATGTGCAAAGTGGTCATCAAGGAAAAGGGTGGCTACTTTGAAGAATCTAACATCTAAAATATATTTTGTTTTGTTTAACACTTTTTGGTTACTACATGATTCCATATGTGGTATTTCATAGTTGTGATGTCTTCACTATTATTCTACAATGTAGAAAATAGTGAAAAATAAAGAAAAACCCTTGAATTAGTAGGTGTGTCCAAACTTTTGACTGGAACTGTATATATAGGTTTAGTCACATATAATACATGCATTTACTGTCCTTCAGTCTGATGAGTCAAAATTTGAGATCTTTCGTTCCAACCACTGTGTCTTTGTGAGACACAGAGTAGATGAACGGATATTCTCTGCATGTGTGGTTCCCAACGTGAAGAATATATTTATATTTAGTAAATGCATGTATTATATATGCCTAATAATTGATAGGCTAAATATCACAACAAAAAATCGTTGTATTTTATTAGTTTGTATGTTAGACAGAAACAGTAGGCCTATGTATTATTCCACCTCCAAGAAATGTCAATATCAAGTTTTCGTTTGGGAATAGGGAATACCATATATTCTATGCAGAAATGATTTCTATATTTTTTCTATTTCTATTTCGAGAACTTGTGGAATCCATTATGTTGCTATTCCGTAGACCTCCACACAGTGGTGCTATTTCTACATGAAGTGGCAGGTTTTGTCACGCTGTCAATATATACTGAGCAAATGAGACCAATGAAAACCAGATGAACCGGTAGCCTAGGCCAGTGGTTCCCAAACTGTGGGTCGCGCCCCCCCTCCCAAAACAAATTAATAATATATATATATATATATTTTAAAGGAACTCAGTCTGGCTTTAAACTTACTCTTGAAACTTGTAATAGTTGAATGCACGTGGTACGGGATGTTCCCCAATGCTGGCAGTGGGGCCGAGTAAAAAAGTTTGGGAACCCCTGGTTATTTGAAAGTAGTCTCTGAAATGATTTTAAATTTACATTTTGGTTACACTTTTTCATTCCCCTGTGTTGTTGTCCTGTAGCATAGAGGCTTCACCAATTGCCCAAAGCTACACACACAACACAGTCATAACGGTGGTATTAATTCGGCATCATGGCTGACATATTCCAGATGCAGTTTTCTTTAAGTTATTCTGCTGACTTCTTGAATTTAAGTTTGCTTTGTGCCGGAGGTCTGCGTCAAATCACCAGATGATTTCCTATCAAATCCCAGCATGGGCTTCGATGGGGAAGTAAATAAAATACTGTTATTCTTATTTTGGGGCTGTAGTGACGCAGTGGGCACCGAGGGGCTTAGAATCTAGATACTGTATCATCCAGTGACTAGCCTAGCCTAGTCAGTCTCCGTCAGCCAGTACAAGAGGCTCGTTGGAGCCTGGTCATTCGTTGCATCCATCAGAAATCCCGCTCCCTTCGCATCCCAATTAAATGAAATCGACGCTTTTTGTTGGTCTGTTTGTCTCGGCCCCCCCAAATCTAGACAGACCTGTTTCAACTTACCTGGGGGTGCTGTGTGCTCAATTGTTCTTCTGCTTCATAATTACTGTCATGTTTCACGAAAGCTTTAGGGATATTTCATGATTTGAATAATGTAAAAGCTTCCTTCGGGTTGTTTTCTATTGGGGCTATTGTCGAAATCAATTTTTCATTGTTTCACGGAATTCTGAAGTTTCACGCTTGTTTGAGCTCATGTGCAAGACTCACTGCTACTACTGCCTTTCAACAGACGTATTATTTTAGATAACCAGTTTCCCAAGAAATGGAAAACAGTGAAGTGGAGTAAGTGCAGGAGAGATGCAAAGGAGTCACTAAGCAGTGTTAAATTATTTAAAAAGACCCGAATAGACAAGAAATAGCTGCTTTGCCAGAGGAAGTGAAATGCACATCAAGTTATCAAAACATTTCTTTGAAAAATACCACAGGATAAAACAAATGCGTCTACTTCATTTAATCTGCCTTTAGGTGAAGCGTTGAAATAAATGCGCGCAAGCAGCTTTGTAATAGGCTCCATCCAATAGCCAGGTTGCATGACAAGCGCCTTGCGTATAGCAATTAAACTAATACTACGGTTGTCGTTTAATAGGCAGCCTAATACTTTTTTTGTAATATTCAAATATGTAATGTAAGACATATTCCGTGTCAGACAAAAATATAAATATATTTATAAGAATAGTAGGCCTATAGGCTATCAATAATCATATTTGAGGATAATAGATAACAGATCTATACTTAAATCACATTTTATACCCCTTAAATTCGAAATTCATTCCAAGTATTTTCGATAACACTTATTTGTTTAACTTGTAAGGAAGGACATTGGCGTTTTGATTGCCTGTTCTTCTAGACATTTTAAATTACGTGTCTCTATAGTTTAGTGGCGCATAAATCATTTTTTATCCTTGTGACAAAATTCACACAGATTGCTTTGTAAAAGTGACACGTCGAGCCAAGGCCATTCTGCCAGGAGCCACAAACACGTCCATTTACACGTCTCGTTTTCACGTATAAATTAAGACTACCTATAATTTTCGATTTGAAAAGGGGACATTTTTAGGTTAAGTTAAAACCATTGGTCTAACAAATTACATATTTGCCGAGGTCACGTCGGCCACAGTCTAGCTTTAGGGCCATCTTTAAAACACCACCGGTTCTTTATATAAGCTGAGGTTGGGCATTTCACGACCCAAAATGTTCTCATTGAGAAAAAATATATTTTAAAGATCACTTCAGAAAATGAACCAGGCATTTTACGCACGTGTTAGATATTTTAATTATACCACCCCTTTCCCACTTACGCTTTGTGCACACCGGTTGTGTAGAAGTGTAGGCCTATGCCTTCCGGCACTCCACATTGCTGCTACTCATCTGTCGTACTTGGAGTGGTGTGGGACTGCTTGCAGTGTGTCACAGGCGTTGGATTTTTTTCAACTTGTGTGTTGCTTGCTTTTCAGTGCCGTAGGCCTACCAGTATTAAACCACCGAAGAAGTTGCTCACGTGTAGCATGATTATTTTTGTTGTGATGCAACGCATGGATTGTGAAGACTATGTCAAATGTATAATTCCAAACCAAAAATGTGCACATGGCGTGCAGCGCCCAACTCGTTAGCGCACACACACACACGTTTCAATAGCAGGGCATTTTTAAAAAACCTTTATTTAACTAGGCAAGTCAGTTAAGAACACATTTTTATTTTGAATGACAGCCTACTGGGGAACAGTGGGTTTCACTGCCTTGTTCAGGGGCAGAACGATATATGATATGTGTTACCTTGTCAGCTCGGGGATTCGATCTTGCAACCTTTCGGTTACTAGTCCAATGCCTCTAGGCTACCTGCCGCAAATGTTTGCCTCCCCCAAAGACATATGTTGATTAATTGGTTTATAATACTTTTACAAATCAATTATAAGGTATTGTCTGGTCAAAAATTGTTGTTCGTTCCAAGAATCGATTTGAGAAACCTTTATGCACAGACCAGACGCTGGTCTCTCGCCTACGCACTGCTACATCATCATCATAATCATATTTAATATTATTGACGAGTGAGCTACGCGCATTGGCCGGCGTTCCGCCACTGTCCCCTCTCACGAACCCCAGCGCGCATCTCGTGTATTCTGCACCCAGAACACTGCGATCAGCAGAACGGTTCCAAACCGCCAATGGTCGACCTTTTCGAGCTGTTATTGAACCTTCATTACGGTGTTCCAAACCAGGTAAGGTTCTTACTAGCCTATGCTGGTAAATATTAAATTGAAACATGTATAGAGTTTTATTGATGTGACTTATGGAGAGTTTTTGACGAAGGGTGTCGTTAACAATTTGAGTTGGCAAAGAGCGTTGTTAACACTGTGACCGAAAAACGATACGATTCCAAGGTGCCCTCTCTGACACTTTAAATCAAGTTATATCAGTCTTGCGTTCATTCTCGACATTCTCGAGACGATTATTTGATCGGTTTTGTCTGAGATTGGACATCGTGATGTTTGCTACCAATGGGCCTCCACTTAAAAAACAAATATGATCCAAGTGTTTTTACAACATGTATCATCTCCAGAGACTGTTCCGTGGATTTCGTAAAGCAAATGGCAATTGTTAGGCTATATCACGCCTTACAAAACACTGCAAACAGGAATAGAATGACCAAAAGTATCGTTTGAGACGTGCATTAAATATTGCTGCATGCGCCACTGTATCTCCTACATATTGCCCACCCTCTCTCTATATGACCCGCGCGCAGGCACGCACGTGGAGGCCCGGGACCTTCTCCTGCTTGTTGCGTCGGTTATTCAGGAGGCTAAACTATGCATCTCGAAGGCATAAGTAGCGTCGTGTGGCCGGTCCTCACATGTACTGATGATGCCCATCAATGTGATGTATCACACTGTCTTTGCGAGGTTTTGGGGTCTGTTGCAGGTAAATGGGCATTTCCCAGTCATCAAATATTTCACAAATGTTCCAAAGTTTTTACTGTGTTAATTAACACCAAAACTATATATATATATATATATATATATATATATATATATATATATTGGTTTGTTTGTTGTGCATGCATGCTCCTATGGCCAACACATGATAGTATTCTTTAAAATACATCTAATATCCAATTTAATCTGAAGGATTTGAGTCTTGACCCACAGGACACAGATGTCAATTCAAGGTCTATTCCACGTTGGTTCAACGTAATTTCATTGAAATGACGTGGAAACAACGTTGATTCAATCAGTGTGTGCCAAGGTGGGCAATGAGACAGAAAGGAATACAGACAGCAAAGTTAACCCTTCCATAGTGCCAGGCTGCCAACCATGAAGCGGCATATACGTTGTTCATCATGTGCTATTGAAACTCACCTTAAACCTATCAGAGCCTGAAACATAAAACACAGCTTATTAAATATTTAGGACAGATAGTTTTGTGTCGCTCTCTCGTCGAGGTCGTCCTGACGTTAACACATAAACGAGAGGGCCACACAAACCAATTTGGCCTCATTATGTATTAAAAGCCGGTGACATCTGTCTGTCTATCAAGAATGTGGTTTATTATTAACTGCTTTCACCTGACACTCCTGTTGTATTTACACAGGACATCTAATAAAACAGACGGGCAGAGGCAGGGACGGCTATTTAGTCCACGTTTATTAGACTACTGATATCGTTGTTGAGCATGGACTTAAACCTCACCCTTTTGTATATCATCTGCCTGCCAATCTACTCTGATGGTAGTTCATTGTTGTTAATTATCAGTAATGACATCATTTGTATCTGACACAGGCACACATTGTATCAGAAACCAAATATATGTGAATGGCAATGGCGCACAGTCTCGCCAAAACTGATGTTTGAAAGGAAAAAGACAAATAAGTGCAAAATGTTCTGACTTTTATATTAGTTGGATTTAAGCAAAACACCAAGGAAGGAATAGGCCAAATTACTTTTGATGCCTCCTCCCTCCTCCCCTCTCCCCTGCGCTCGCTTCCGTCTCTCCACGCCTCTCTGCCTCTCGCCTCCCTCTTCCATGAACCAGCCTGTCAGTTAGCGCGCCGGTTGACACGGGACTGATTGAACGTGACACAATCAGATTGCTCTCCGTGAAACTGTAACCGTTTGGCGGATATCAAGTTTTCTTCAGTTCAAACATTATCTGTGTCGCAAACACTGTGATTTCGGTACATTTTTATTTTGTTTGAGGAACTTGGTTGTTTTGCCTGTTGTTACAATTTTTCTGGTTATGATGCGTTTTGTGTTTTCCTTGTTCCCGCTGGTGAAGCAGCCACGAGTTCAAAGGAGGGCAGATTTGTGCCTCAGCCTTTTCTAACCGGTGACGACTGAAACGAAGTGCGATCAAACGACTCCAGCTGTGCCCATTGACGAAGTCCTCTGCGCCGCGACACGCAGCGGCTCGAGCTCCAGCAGGATTTAGCGCTCAAGCCAGCCTCCTCGACGCACTGGGTCTGGTGCGAAAGAGACACTTTCTCTCTCTCTCTCTCTCTCTCTCTCTCTCTCTCTCTCTCTCTCTCTCTCTCTCTCTCTCTCTCTCTCTCTCACACACAGACAATAAGCCAACATTGTCTACCCTTGTCACCCATCCTCCCCTTTCTCTCGGACTCGCTCACATCCAGCGCCCCGAGAACGAAGTTGTGTCCACCGCACCGACTCTAGCCGATTTCCGCCCGTCGTTGATCCGACGCAGCCCAACCCTGGATTCAATACTTTTAATCAATGGACAGAGCCTCCTCAACGGCCAGCAGAGGTACAGACACGCCATAAGCAGTGAGTACAAGTCAGTGGTGTTCCATAGTGACAAATCTCACCGTTTCCATCTATTTCACATGAATTGTAATAAGCCATAATGCTGTATATATTTTCGGACCAGACATGAGCAGCAGCTGTGTTATGCAGTAATGCAATTGATTATGAGAAAGAGAAATCACGTGTTGCGCTCAGGTGTAAAAAGCCAATCTGGGGTTTGTTATCATATTGCTAAAATGATCGATAGGCTAAACTATTGGCTTAAAATGTTTAATTGAATTATTAATAGGCCGATAACGATATCTATAACATATCTCCAATTCTCCCAAAGTTGTTTATGGGAAGTTTTTCGGCGACTTAATCCATATAGCAATCAATTGGTCACATATTTCATCACCAGACTAAACGATCTAAACGATTATTATAATTATTATTATTAATTATTATTATTAGTAGTATTATTAGTAACCCATTATATTAATAGTCCAATGTAATAATATGATGACAATTATTATGTTAGCCTATAGCCGACTGATAAATTATAGTATGATTACTAACTATAACAATTCATGATTATCAAGCAATTTCTATAATAATGATTTCACATATGCCGACATACTTACTGTATGTAGCCTATCATTCTGTTTCATCTGATTGATGTGACTCGTGCATAAGAAAGGTCAGACGAATGTCCCTATGGTAGACTAGGGGAAAACGAGGAACACTTCTAGCTATGCATGCAGTCTTTAAATATATATATATATATATATAATTATTATTATTTCACATTTATTTAACCAGGTAGGCTAGTTGAGAACAAGTTCACATTTACAACTGCGACCTGGCCAAGATAACTTATTTTTAAATATTTGACTACTTCTTACATGTAGGATTGTGCTCATTTTCAGCTCGTGAAACGGCATACTTCTTCATTGTCAAAGTGAAAACAGTTATTTTGATAACTCCATGGTTGTTATAAGGTGTGATGTTTATCAATCAAATATAGATTATGTAAAACACAAATTCCTTTTCCTTTCAGTGCTGCCCCTGGTTGGAATTTCGTTTAAACCCTAGGCTATTCAGTGTTCCTGAGAGTGTATCAATAGAAACACCTCGTTTAGAGTAGAGTTGGCCCTGTAATGTCACACACAAAGGTTCATCTTCCTTATTGTTATGTCTCCATCGAGTAAACACTTTCAAATTACAAATCATGAATTCACTCTCCTGCATAGGCCGGGTTGCACGTGCTATTTTAGCGTATCCCAGCGTATTTTGTGTTTTGAACTACAGCCTGAGTAAAGTTTTAGGCCTACGTTTGCGATGAGGTTTTATGGTGTTTATGGTGACTCATATGGTGAACCTTTTTGCCCCAAAAAGATAATCGTTTGAGTGAATAATTTATCAATTCACCAAAGGACTAGGTTAGGAGACATGCGCTGCTCTCGCGAAAGTGTGTTTGTCCCAAAATGGAACATATTTCTTTATATATGTGTGTGTGTGTGTGTGTGTGTGTGTGTGTGTGTGTGTGTGTGTGTGTGTGTGTGTGTGTGTGTGTGTGTGTGTGTGTGTGCTTATTTAGGTTGTCTTTTTCCTTTGACTAATATGTAACCTTATTGAAGATTTGGACTTAACTGTTGTCTCAGGAAAATCACATAATGTAGCCTACTTTGTGAAACTGCGTCATGATTAGCATTTTCTTAGAACTGTCTTGTTGAACTTTTTAATGACTGAATGACTGAGCCATTACTGTTTGAAAGGTGTCAGTTGAGTTATAAATTAACAGACAAGTTTTTAATTTAGAATTACGTGAATTTCCACTCATGGAGTTAATGAAAAGGCACATATTAACTAAATCATTCATCAAATGATGTAGTCATTATGTCGCGAATTAGTTTTGTTGTCATTTGTTGGACATTAGCCTATATTATTGTAAACCTATACGAAATATAATTACATGTATTCTAATGAATTAATATCATATTTTAGGCCAATAATAATACGATCATGTGTCTTCTAAGCATCCTAATTAAAAGCTATATGCCAAAACGCGTTGGTAGGCTATTGAATAATAAACAAACACTTTCTATTGATCTGCTATTCCTAAAAGGTGGCTGAATAATTTTCACATTTCTAATTTGCTCTCCTCACCCCAGTTAGACTGCGAAGCAGCTACCGAAGCCTAAACAGTTTCCTCTTCACCCAATAGAACATTTCGTCACTTGTCTAACTGTATAGATCATTCCTAAAACTCTAGCGTTCATACAAAGTCATGCATACTATTTGTTAGATTTAAATCTTATCATGTATGGATTGATTAGTGGCTAATAGGCACGTAATGGTATGGGAATATATATTTTATTACCTGTATAATAATCCACATAGCTACATCGATCTCATCCTGTATTAGGCACAGCATACTTTCACCGAATTCAACAGCTCCATACCTCCAATACTAATGAGAAGAGCATGGACGTAAAGACTGATAATGAGCTTTATGCAACAAAGTTATGAATCCCACACGGCATCAGGGACAGTGGAGGTAGGCTAGTCTGTCTCTCATTTTCACAGAGGGGGTCGTCTGATCCTTTCCTTAACAGGCCTCTCCCTAGGCCTACAAATCTCTCTCATGCACAGACCAATTATGCTCGTTTTTTTCTTCTGTGAGCCATCGTCAATAGGAGGCCACGGGCAACCAAACAGGCAAGTAAGTCAGGAAGCGGCCTTAAACGCAAATGTTGCCAATACAATTATAAGGTCTACGTTTCCTCTTGCAATCAATACGGGTAACATGCGATCAGGGGTTGAAGCAATGCTGCATTTCAGACTAAATGGAAAACAGTCGCTCCCATCATTAAGTCGGGGAGTAGCTCTGGCAAAAACGTTTAGGCCAATTCTAGTACAGTAGAGAGAGAGATTAGTTGTATTGTTGACACCAGTCAATTGGATGGAACCATTATTTTATTACAATTGTCATCATCGACCATTTTCTCTTTTACATTAACGTGTCTCTTGTATGTTTGAGTAAACAGAGCAGTACAACAAAGTTATGTGCCAAGCCGAAAGAAACAGGAATTTGTGTCAGCTCTTAAAATGTAGACTTTTTTTTCATTCACACCAGATCTCATTTTGTTTAATGTTTGCGTATATGTTGAGATTTTTTGCACAGAGCTCACATTTTCTCGGCACTAGAAGGAGCGCGCACAAGCGCGTGTCATAACCGAAAGAATTGATTTTTTTTAAATGATGGAAATCCTACTTTTCACCGTGCCTTTTGTCATACCATTACTTAAATTTCGCCTGAGAGTTATGTGAAGTCTAAACTATGATTTGTATCACTTCAGGAAATGTTTTTCAACTGTCATTGACCCGGATGCCAACTGACATTTTTTTTCTTAATTTTTTGTAATTTAGCAGATGCTCTTATCCAGAGCTACTTAATGGAGCAATTAGGGTATGCTCAAGGGCATATCAACAGATTTTTCACATATTCGGCTCGGGGATTTGAACCAGCTCGGGGATTTAACTTTTCGGTTACAGACCCAACGCTCTTTAGTGCTAGGCTACGTGCTGCCTTAAGATGCACATCATCATCAAAGAGCATCATCCGCCAATTTGAATATTTGAAATCAGAGCCACTTAAGAGAAAGTATTCCCGACTTAACTTTCTCTCCCCAGTAATACTGTAGGCCTATCTACATTTATTTAAATAATCACAGCCAATTTGATAATGAATGTGGCTGTTTTGGGGGAATGCTATACACAAGAGTCAACAATTTAGCTGCTTAATGAAATACTCAAATGTGTCAAGATTGCATCAAAAGCAATACGCTAAAAATGAGACTTGTCACCGCTGCATTTTTGCCATATCCCTTCATCCCCCCATCCTCCATCCCTCCACATATCCCTTCATCCCATCTTCCTCCCTCCTCCCTTCCCTTCATCCCATCTTCCTCCCTCCTCCCTTCCCTTCATCCCATTTTCCTCCCTCCTCCTTTCCCTTCATTCCATCTTCCTCCCTCCTCCCTTCCCTTCATCCTATCTTCCTCCCTCCTCCCTTCCCTTCATCCCATCTTCCTCCCTCCTTCCTTCATCCCATCTTCCTCCCTTCCCTTCATCCCATCTTCCTCCCTCCTCCCTTCCCTTCATCCCATCTTCCCCCCTCCTCCCTTCCCTTCATCCCATCTTCCCCCCTCCTCCCTTCCCTTCATCCCATCTTCCCCCCTCCTCGCTTCCCTTCATCCCATCTTCCTCCCTCCTTCCTTCATCCCATCTTCCTCCCTCCTCCCTTCCCTTCATCCCATCTTCCTCCCTCCTCCCTTCCCTTCATCCCATCTTCCCCCCTCCTCCCTTCCCTTCATCCCATCTTCCCCCCTCCTCCCTTCCCTTCATCCCATCTTCCCCCCTCCTCCCTTCCCTTCATTCCATCTTCCTCCCTCCTCCCTTCCCTTCATCCCATCTTCCTCCCTCCTCCCTTCCCTTCATCCCATCTTCCTCCCTCCTCCCTTCCCTCCATCCCATCTTCCTCCCTCCTCCCTTCCCTTCATCCCATCTTCCTCTCTCCTCCCTTCATCCCATCTTCCTCCCTCCTCCTATCTTCCCTCCTCCCATCTTCCCC